>NC_133666.1:23596995-23900745 GCF_037893015.1 Macrotis lagotis
AATTATAAAGCACTTTTCACCCAAATAAAGTCAGATCTAAATAACTGGAAAAAATGTTAATTTCATATGGCTAGGTCGAGGTATTATAATAAAAATGACACCTAAATTAAATTACTTATTCAGTGCCATGCCAATCAAATTATGAAATAATTATTTTACCATGCTAGAAAAAATAGTAACAAAATTCATGTGGAGCAAAAGAATAGCAAGGGAACTGATAAAAACAATATAAAGGAAGGTGGCCCAGTTCTACCAGATCCAAAACTATACTATAAAGCAACAACCACCAAAACTGCCTGGTACTGGTGAAGAAATAGAGTAATGGATCAGTGGATTAAGATAGGTTCAAAGGAAACAGTAGTAAATGACTACCAGTTATCTCCTGTTTGACAAACCCAAAGACATCAGCTTCCGGGATAAGAACTCACTATTGGACAAATATTGTTGGGAAAACTGGTAAATAGTATGGCAAAAACTAGGCACCGATCCACATCTCACACCCTATACCAAAATAAGGTCAAAATAGATACAGGATTTAGACAAAAAGGGTGATACCATAGATAAATTAATAGACCAAGAAATACTCTGTCTATCAGATCTATGGAAAGGGGACAAATTTATGACCAAACAAGAAATAGAGCACATTATAAACTGCAAAATGAATTATTTTGACTATATTAAATTAAAAAGGTTTTGCACTAATAAAATCAATGCTGCCAAAATTAGAAGGAACAATATAAATAAAGTTCTGATAAAAGTCTCATTTCTAAAATATAAAGAGAACTGCATCAAATTTATAAGGTTACAAGTCATTCCTCAATTGATAAATGGTCAAAGGATATGAATAGGCAGTTTTTCAAATGAAGAAATTAAAACTATACATAATCATATAAAAATGCCCCAAATCATTATTGCTTAGAAGAAAGGAAAATTAAAACAACAATGAGCTATCGCCTCACACCTATCTGATTGACTAAGATGAGAAAAAGGAAAAATGATCTATGTTGGAGAGGTTGTGGGAAGATTGGGACATTGATGCATTGCTGGTGGAGTTGTGAATGGATCCAGCCATTCTGGAGAACAATATGGAACTATGCCCAAAGAGCAATAAAACTGTTTGCACCTTTTGCCCCAGCAATTGCAATGCTAGGCCTATATCCAGAAGAAAACATAAAAAAAATGGCAAAAGTCTCACATGTTCCAAAATATTCATAGCAGCTCTTTTTGTAGTGGCAAAGAATTGGGAATTGAGGGGATGCCCACCAACTGGGGAATGGCTAAACAAATTACGATATATGAATATTACAGAATGCTATTGTTCTGTAAGAAACCATGGGTGGTCAAACTGTAGAGAAACATGCAATGAATTACAAGATCTGATGCTGAGTGAAGGGAGAAGAACCAAGAGAACAATGGATACACACAATGTATACATTGACAACTATATTGTGGGATGATCCACCCTGATGGATGAAGCTGCTCTCAGTAATCAGAGTTAGGACAACCTTATTAGATAGACTATGGACAATGCTATCCCCATTCAAAGGAAGAAAAACAAAACAAAACAAAACAAAAAACCCTTCAGAATCTGATGAACACTACATTCACTTTTTTAAAAAAAATATTACTTATGTTTTCTCTTCCTTAATCCTAATTCCCCATATCAAAAATGACTAATCTTTAAACGTGTTTAACACAAATGTGTATGTACAATATCAACCTGACTGTTCACCACTGAGAGGAGGGGAGTGGAAAGGAAGGGTGGAAGGAAATTTTGTAAATTTAAAATTTACATTCAAATGTAAAATTAAAAATATACATTTGCATATGAACGATGTTAAAAAATCTTTCATAGCATATATTTGGAAAAATAAAATATCAATTTAAAAAAGAGAAAGAAAGACAGAAACAGAAGGAGAAAGAGAAGGGAGGGAGGCTCTGATTATAGGGAGAGAGACAGAGAGTTAGTGAGAGAGAGACAGAGACAGAAACACACACAGAAGGAGACAGAGACAAACTTAGAGAGTGAGTGAGTGTTAGCTGAGGTCTCATCTAAAGGAAAATTCTCCCAAATCTCTAGTAGTATGGTAAATGGTGTATATGGACATGATTAAGGTATTAGTTTGTCTTGGAGTCATTTTTTATGTCTTCAGGGACTTCTCTGAGGAAAGAATTTAGAATCATGTGTCCTTTTCTCGAAGTTGGCAAAGAATAAGATCTCTCCTCTCCCTAGTGCTTGCCAATTCTACCCCTCAAGAGGATACATAGCACCAAGAAGTCAGTCTCCATTAATAAAGACCAGCCCCAGTATAGGAAAGGAAGGAAGATACATAAAATGTTTTGCAAACTTTAGAAGACTACAAAGATGGCAGCTATTCTATTATAATAAAAGAGGTGCTTTATTTATAACTGTATCCAGAGATCAAAGATCAGCTTTGCATTATAACTGAATCCCTGGTGTGGTGATATGTTTCGTAGGAGGGTTGTTTTTTTAAAATATTTTTTCCTGCCTTTAAAAAGTAAACTATATCTGCTTTCCACCTGGAGCTAACTGCCTTTGTTTTCAGAGAGCCTGCTCTAGGCTGAGTAGCTGCACAAACAGCAAATGCCAAAAGAAATAAGAAAATTATTTACCAATGCCACAAGAAAAAATGGATGTGGTTGCTGTGGTGTTAGCTAGGTCTGATTATCCAAGTTGGCATTGTGAACTCAAACACAGGACCAGGCTTCAGTTGATGCCTACCAGCTGAGAGACCATAGACAAGTCCCTTAACCCCATTGAGTTTTGGTTTCTTCATCTGTAAAATTTTTGTTTGAGTCTTGATTTGGGAGTTCTGTGCTATAAGGATTTCCTTATGCCATGTTACAATGGCAGACTGGCACCTTCAAGACTTGTCTCAGGACACTGAGAAGGTTAAGTAGCCAACATGAATCAGAGAAAGGGCTCATACTTAGATCACCCAGACTTTGGTGCCAGCACTCTATCCACAACACCACATTGCCTCTCTCATCTAGAAAATGGAATTATTAATATCTGTAAAGCACTTAGAACAATGTTTGACTTACAGTAGGCACTTAAGAGATCCTTGTTTCCTTCCTTCCTTCCAACATCACAGGGCTGATACAAGCACTAAATTATATTTGTGAGTTTCTATGTACATATATGCATGTATATTTATATATCTATATAGCTATATATATGCACTTTGAAAAGAATTGTGTTTTAGATATATATATATATATATATATATATATATATATATATATATGTCAGCTATTATTATTAGACCTTGAGTAACTAACTTTTCTTTTTTACTAAAGATTCAATCTTTGATATAGGAAATCCAGCCCTGGTATATTTTGTTTTCACTTCAACTGTATTATAAATTATAATGCAGGCAGTGAATAGAGAACGGAGTCATAGAATAGAGAATGGAGTCGTACTTCAGACATTTACTAGCTGTGTGACTCTAGGCATAACATTTTATCTTCCCAGTCTCAGTTTCCTTATCTGTAAAATGTGAGTAGTAAGGAGGTGGCATTGTTGACCCAATAAGACAGCATATACACCAGACTTTGGAAACTTTAAAGTGCTATATAAATCGTAGGTTTTGTTACAGTTGTGGTTCCAGTTATGCTGACAGCTTAGATGCCTCATTTAGTCAGAATGCTTCCTAACTTCTCTCAGCTTATGTTCTAATGCTGCTGTCTGGATTCTTGACAAGACACTAGGAGGTTAGGCAAGCCTTTAAAAAATTGCAAAGGTCATATTCATGGTCGGTATCATAAATGAGATGAGAGAGCAAGTTCGAACGATAAAATGAAAACAGTCACAGAAATGTGTCTCCTCTCTTCTGTGATTCTAAAGGCTTTGTTTCTGCAGTGACTGTGAATATGGTTGGTACAATTGGTTGCTTCTTGTCAAAATTTTGCTGCCATGCAGTTTGGAATAGCAAGTACAATTTCTCTACTTTCTATGAGGGCAGAGATAAGTTTGGCATTTGTTCCCTCTATGTCCACACTACTCCCAAACAGTCTCATGAGACTGTTTGGGAAGGTCCAGGAGACATTTGATGAGTGATTTCATATGTTGTCACTAATTCATGCCAGAAACAGAAATATAGAGTTGATTTACATGATAAATGTCATTATTGCAAAAAAGACCTCTAGCCACAGACTAGTCACTTAGGTGGGACCTGTCAGATCAAGCTGGTCTGATATGAAAATTTTGACATTGAAGGTTTACCTAGTTAACTTTTACAGTTGTTGGGGATGTGACCTTTCCTCCTCTATCTGAGACCTCATTCTCCAGTCCACAGAAGCTTCATTCACACCAGAGTGTAATGACTGGCTACAATTTAGTTGTCTCAATTTGGATTTTACCCTAGGGTGAGGAAGATGGGAAGGAAGGAGGGGTTGTTATTCATACTATTCCAGAGGTAATCTTTTCATCTACTTAGAAGGATATGTTCTACTCAAAGACCACAAATGAAACACTACTAATAGAGCAAATATATAATCTCTGGATAACCGGATTAAACAGTTTTATCATCCAACTTCCACTTTGTGGCAAACAAAGTCTCAAGATGTTTGTAGGATTAGTATTTGTAGTGAAGAGATGGGAGCCATATTCAGAAGTCAGAAATTAGCAACAGGGAGCAAAAGTGCTTTGAAATATTCTGATGATTTAAAAAAAGAGAAACAAAGGTGTGGAGGATCCATTTGGCCGAAGGTCTATGGGACCAGTAAAATCTGTTGCCATTTTCAAGGGAAGGGGTGGAAAATTTAGAAGTGAGAAAAGAAAAATTCAAAATATTTACAGATTCTTTGCTTTGACATTTGCATCTGAATATTATATAAGAGAGGCTCTCAAGTTGGGGAACCAGAAGAATACATAGGCATGGGATGGCCTAGATCTGAAAACATTCCAATTACGATGGGAGATTATGTGAAGATAATTCACAGTTCTACTTTTCATTGACCCGTCAACTCAAGTTACTCACCTTTCTCATAACAGTAAAGCTTTACCTGCCTCTTGGGAACAGCACTTAACCCTAGCACCTGTTTTGTCACTGTATATATCCTGAGGAACATGACCTCCATCTGTTTCTGAATTCCAGGAAAGCTGGGCAATCCCTAACAATTATTTCTCTGCAACTCTTTGGTGAGTTAATGGCTTCCTTCTTCAGTATGGAAGATGTAGATGGATCTCAACCATGGCAAAGAGTGTTTATCCAATTACTAGTCTAGCAAATTGCTACCTCTCCTTGTAATTCATCCCCTTGCTTAAGGATGGCCAGGACCTTCTGCTATTTTTTTTCATCAGCAAGTACCTAGGCATTAAGAAAAGTTGCCTCTTCTCTTATCAGCAATCTTATTATTAAGGCCAATCATGTGCATGAGAGGTATGAGTGGACCAAGGCAGGTGGGGCTTTGGCTCAGGGTGCCAACATTTCCATGGCTGACAGTTCCTCATGCTCCTACAGCAGAGAGCACCAAATGATCTTAGCATCTAGTTACACATTATGAGCACTCTTCTTTTTATGAGCAACATGTTATGAACACGAATGAGTTAAAATAGGAAGTTACTGGAAATTGTTTAGTACTCCTGGCTTCCATACCTCATGTGACCTCTTCCAAAATATATTCCTTGTCCTTCTCCCCACCACATAGCTCCAGCATTAAATATGTCTCAGAGTCTCTATCTTACTTATAAGGGGGAAAGTCTATTATTTAAGGGTAGATTTCATATTTGGCAAATATGATTTGTAATCTTACTTTAGACAGGACAATGACACTTTCAGTAGTTCTGTCACCCTCATGTTAACCTCCATATTACCACCCTAACTCAGAACTGAAACAGGATGAAATTGAACCAACAACACTCCAGCCAAGGTCGAATGATTGGAGCCTCTATTTGAGAAAAGCAATATCACCAAATGTGATTTCCACACAGTCCCTGAAGGAAGAGTCCAATGTGAAAAATGACTCCACCTGGAATCCCAGCTGAACAACTCTCTGTGGGCTCATAGGAAACCTGTCTGCTCCTAGGGAGAAATGAAAAAAAAAGAGGAAATGTCGAGTGGATTATAATCACAAAATCTCCAAGCTCAAAGGGACCTCCAAACCCATATTTAGTCCAGTTTGTTCCTGAACAAGCATCCATTCGACACCATTACTCAACAAAGTGATTCAGTCTATACTGAAACCATGCAGTGAAGGGCAGTCACTGCCTCGGAGGGTTGGCCATGCCATTGTGGGAGAGTTCTGAGTACTGGGAGGATTTTTTTGCATTATATGCATTATCTATAAATCTACCTTGTAGACTTCCACTCACTATTTTCAATCTGACCTCTGGGTCTAAGCAGAATAAATTTAATCCCTCTTCTAGATGACAGTCCTTCACAAACCTGAAGCTCTTTCCACTCTCTCCTTACAATCTTCTCTTCTCTCAGTGAAATATTCCGTTTCCTTTTTGTTTTTCACAACAGGATCTAATATAGAATGAACCCATAGAATTTACAGATGAAAGCGATTTTAGAGGCTTCTTTGCTTTACAGAGAAGGAAACTGAGGCTTATAGAGATTAAGTGATTTGCTCAGGATCACAAGACTAGGAAGGGTTTGAGGCTAGATCCAAACTCAAGTCTTTCTGACTCTATGTCTAGCACATTATCCACTGCACCTTTCAACCATCTTTGCCACTCTTCTCTGGATTCCCTTCAATTTAACAATAGCTTTCTTTTAGTATGGTGTCTAAAACTGAACACAATACTTCAGCGTCCATTGTTAGAGACTACTGTAGCTTTCAGAGAGAGAGAGAAAGAGAGAGAGAGAGAGAGAGAGGCCAGAGACATAGAACCACACAGAGAAAGAGACAGAGATCCACAATAGCAGAGAGACAGACAGAGAAAAGAAGAAGAGGAGGTGGGTGAAAGATGGCATATTTAGTAAGCACTGATTATCTCCCACTTCTTGCACTAAATGCTCAGTTTATAAAAGTAAGCAAGCAAAACAGTCCCTTCTTTCAAGAATAACATTATGCTATATACAGACAATATCTGAAGTGGAACTGGGGATTAGAAAACAGCCGAAGCGGTGGAAGGGGGTGGGGTGTAACTCTCCTGGCTGCATAGCTACCAGACCTGGAGCTAATTCCAAAACAAAGCATGCAGAGGAGAAATTTTTGTCAGAATTCTCACTCACCACAGGCTGCCATCAGTGGCAGTTAAGTCAGAATGGACTGACTTAATCACAACCTCTTCTCTAAAAGCCTGTCTGATGTAGCAGTGTAAACTGGAGGATCTGAGACAGAACAGATTCACTTCTTTATAGCAACTGGGGACTTGTGAATGGAAAGGGCTGCCAAAGGCCTACATTGAGGCTACTTCTGTGGCCAGGGAACTTTGCAAACAGCAACCTGGGGCCTATGCAATTAAATCCCCACTATTGTTGTCAGTAAAGAAGCTTGAACCTGTTTTAAAGCCTGTCTTATTTGCCTGAAGACACATGCAGAAGTATGGGGAAATGAGTTTTGAAGACCTGACAGAGATGTCCCCTGGAGGGACACTGGGAATCTTGTGCTTTGGTTTACAAACTACTTCTCTCCTCAAATATTTGTTTTTAATACTTGGATGGCAAGGGACTTGGCACACAGCAGCTGTCATCCCCGTCTGCTGGAGATGACCAGTGGCTCGGACCCACTGCCAGTCCACTGGAGGCCTCTGTTGAGCAGAGCCATTGTTTGTAACTTTCATGAGGCAGCCGCAGCAACAACAGAAGTGTATTGATGAACTGTGGTTTAGGAAGCACTTACAGATGGCCTGGAGTCTGGCTATCTTAACCTCCCGGCCTGCTAGGTAGATGAGCTAGGAGTCATGGCTATAAACATAATTTTTAGAATTAATATTTTAGCATCCCTTTCCTTTGCCCTGTGCTCCTCCTGAAGCAGCTGTGACAAAAGTGATTTTCATTGTTCTATAGGGAGACACTGTTTTTTTACATTACATCTGTTCCTGAAACCCAGAGCCCTTTGGCAGCAGCATAGGCAGATAAATCTGTCCAAAGGATGGGCTGGGAGTTGCAGAGACCCCAGATGATCTCTGTCTCTTGGGTGAATGCCATTCATAATTGTAATATTGATAGACTAAATGGAAAACTCCCACCCCTCCCCTCAAATCTTCAGCTCTTCAGAAGAAACCATCCGGGATACAAATTTCAACAACAATGAAAATCATCACTCTATGGGCTTGATAGATTGGAGTACCAACTGGCCCAGCTGTTTACCTCCTGGTAAGCACAAAATGACAGATCTTAGCTGAATACAAACTCAAATGCTTGCACCTTTCACAGTTGGTTTAACTTGTGAGCACCGCAACAATAAGAGGAAAGATGAACTTGAAAAAAATGAAGGTTATGCACATATCCACACAAATGGCTAACTTTCCCCTCTAGTTAGAGGGATCTTATTTCTGTCACTGAAACCAATACCAAATGAAAACTTTTAGCTTATTCCCAACCAGAGCCAGAAATCAACAATGACGCAGTCAACCAGATCCTTTCTTGACTTGTTTTCCTCCTATCTCTGATTCAGCAGTAAAATAACAGCTTTTGGCTTAGAATTCACAATCCAGTGGCCACAGTATGGGCAGATTTGAAGCATTGCTTCTTTGGATATCTCTACAATATTCTAGTTGTATTCACCTAACACCTGTCAAAATGTTCCAAATTTGGGCTCTATAGAATCCAAATGTTGCATTGGTATCCAGGGATGTTGCCAAATTGACATTCTCATGAAATGTTGGCAGTTTTGATGCCAGGAGATGAATTTTTGCCCAAGTTACCACAGACAGGCACTGGCTAATGGCCATAATGGCCAGTTGATTGACAGTGTATCTATATGCACACTGCCATCTCATGGTGAGGAGAAACACAGTCCTAAGATAGGATGGTCTTGTACTTTCTTAACACCTCTTGCCCCTTATCAGTCTACCTAAGTCCCAGTATTGTTGGAGAGATGAGTAAGATGATGAATGTGAATGAATTTTTTAAATAATAACATCTATCCAAATGGAAGAGATATCAAAGAAGAAGAATATTCCAGATTCTTTGTCCTTTCTTTTATTTCAGAACTCAGCCACAAAGTAAGAGCCTCTGCTCTTATCACTTACCTATTTGAAATCAGAAGTCCCTCCTGGCAGGTTTGCTTTTATGCTTTTAGGTTTCAGGCTTCTTTAACTCAAATTTCTTCAGCTTTTATCTTGGCCAAAGTCTTTAATTTTCTAGTTTCTTTCACTCTTGGCTGGTAAAAGGAAAAATCTGCCAAGGAAAGAGAAAAAGATGATGTAGCATCTTTCTCTTATTGTATCTTCCCATTCTAAGAATTTCTTTCTATCCCCAAGGAAGTGGAAAGCTGGACCTTGTAACGAGAACTACCAACAGGCCCCCAAGTCTTTCCTCATTCTTAGGAAATATTTGTCCTGTTCCACAAAGGCTCCATCCATTTGCTCTGAAAAAGACTGGTACTCTCTCTGATGTAAATTTGCACATAATTTCTGAGAGCACTTACCTTCCAGGCTTTAGACAGTCTGCCTTTAGCAATAATTGTCTTACTGTTTCATTTAACTAATTTAAAGTAAGCATATTCCTTAAAGAAAAGTGTAACATGAGTAGAAAACAAATGAGTTTCAACATGAGACAAACATGATCATAAATTTCCATGTTGTCCTGAAGAAAGATATAGCCTTTGGAGTATATACTTGAACACAAGGAAGGATCTAGAATTTTGGCAGTTCGGGGAGGTCCTCCTTCATGACTTTATGACATAAGTAGATTGTGCTATAAAGAATTAATTATCCGAGGAACATACAAGTTGAATGACTTGTCCAGGATCACACAGATACTAAGTGTCACATGCTGGATCTGAATATAGATATTTAAGACTCCAAGGCCAGCATTCTATCTATTATGTTTGGCTACATTCACATGGTATATACACAGTAGTCATATATCCATCCAAGAACGAGTTCTATCTCTTAGACAAAACAATTGACAAATAAAGTCCTTTGCTTTTTAGGCTCAGGACAATTTATATATTTTGTAGGAAAGGTTATTAACTTTTGTCATCCATAGGCACACATAAAGCCAGATTCTTTGCTCATCCCTAAATACCTCACTACCTGTAGACAGGATTTTAGGGAAGTATACTCTGTCAAAGGAGGGGGTATAGATTTCTAGCTGGAAGAGTCTTTTACTAAGTAGAGATGATTTAGGTGATGCAGTGAATAGAATGCTGGACCTGGAGTCAGTAAGTACTGAGTTCAAATCTAGTCTCTGACACTCAAGACTGGGTGAAGCCTGGCATGTGAGAGTATCCTCACTTATGCTCAGTCTTTTCATCGTCCAATATGGATATTAATAGCACCTTCCTCCTATGGTTGTTGTACAGATCCAATAAGATAATATTTGTAAAGTCCTCTGCAGATTTAGGTAAAATATAAATTGTAGTTGTTGCTTCATTTAATTCAACTTCTTAATTGGACAGGTAAATAAACTAACTTGCCTAAGGTTACATAAGTCAAAGAGCTCAAGATTTGAACTCAAATCCTTTGATCAAATCCTCTGTTCTTTCCACTACATCACATTGTCTTTCATTAGATACTTTTGTAGGAAATTCTTGGGTGGCATTTAAAGTCTCAGTTTCTACTTTTCCATGTAGTTAATGTCCATATTAATGTCAGAGTCAATCTATATAGAAGTTTGCTTACTTTATTAAGTGAGTTTACTAAGTGAGCACTGTTAGTTTATCAAGGTGTGTGTGTGTATGTGTGTGTGTGTGTGTGTGTGTGTATGTGTGTCTGTATCTGTGTCTGTGTTTGTGTCTGGTCTGTGTCTGTATGAGGGGAATATCCATTTATTTTTGGGATAACAGAATAAACAATATGCCCCATTAAATGGATACCAATTTTTGTTGATTGGTCTCCATGGATGGAAGCAATCATCAGTCAAATAAACCATTATGTTAAGAATTGAAGTGTCACAAATACATTGTTGGTGGAGTTGAAAACTCATCCAAACTTTCTGGAGAGCAATCTGGAATTATGCCCAAAAGGCAATGAAACTGTACATACTTTTTGATCCAACAATACCACTACTTCAGATCTATACCCTGAAGAGATCATGCAAAATGGTAAAACATCACTTGTACAAAAACATTCATAGCAGCCCTGTTTGTGGTGGCAAAGAGTTGGAAATAGAGTGAATGGTCCAGTGTACACTCTAACAGCAACATGGGGGTGATGATCGGTCTTACTGGACTTGCTCATTCGATCATTGCAATAATCAGGGACAATTTTAGGGCACCTGTGAAAGAGAATACCATCTGTGAAAGAGAATACCATCTGTACCCAGAGAAAGAACTATGGAGTTTAAACAAAGAACAAAGTCTATTACCTTCATTTTTTATTTAAAAAAACTGTCTTATGTACTACATAGTTTTGCTCTCTAATATTTCATTTTCTCCTCAAGGATATTATTTCTCTCCCAACACATTCAATTTTGATCAATGTATAGCATGGAAACAATGTAAAGATTGTCAGACTGCCTTCCGTGGGTGGATGGGGGAGGAAAGGGAGGGTAGAAGAAAGATTGCAAAATTCAAAACCTTACAGGAAATAATGGGTAGAAACTTACCATTATATATAATTGAAAAACAAATAAAATATTAATAAAAAATGAATTGTCAGACTAGGTATAATTTACTGGCTTTTTATGGATGTTGACTAGTTGATGATCTTTAGAACATTGGGAGGCAAGCGGGAACGGTCACTTTGATTCCACAAATATAATTTGAAAAGTTTGACAATGAAGTCATTGTTTCACATGGACCAACATGGACTGAAAAGAGTATTATGCATATCGATTTCTATCTATGACCACTTTGCAGGACTTTCTCCTTCACAGAACATTAATGATGGTCATGGTTTTCATCTCCCCTCCCCTTCCCCTACATTCAAATTAGGAATTTAATTCAATTCGTCATGAATTTTCTTTTCTCTTGCCCAATTATTTGACCAAGTTTGACCACAGCATGCATTTCAAAGATCTTTTCTATCAACTACTTCTAGAATAGGAATACAAATATATTTGGTGACATTTTTGGAAGCTCTTCCAAGACTGAAGTTCTATGAAAAATCAAAGATTATGAGGGTAGTTCTAATTCTGAAAACACACCCAGGGCAGAATTATAGGAACCAAAGTGAAAGAGTGAAAACCAATGGGTGAAATTAATTCTATTAGACAGTTTGTGACAGTACACTAAGAATAAAATTAATTTGGGAAAATACAAGATAGCAATATGAATCCATTAAACCCTTTCTTGGAAAAAATGATTTAGGAATGATATCATAGGATATTATGTTCCTTTAAAACAATGTCTGGCATAAGTTGATGCTATTTGTCCTTCATTCTTGAAGAAGAACATGACATCAGAGAGGTGATGCCATGACATACATATGAATTGTATTTGAGTAAGGGGTTGCTGTGCTAAGTCACCAGCCTCACTTTCTCCTCCAGAGCTATCTGGATTTGGTGACAAGATATGGATCAGGATGACTGGAGATGGCCCTGGATGCAAGGCAATCAGGGTCAAGTGACTTGCCCAAAGTCACACAAGTCAAGGATTTGAACTTCCTAACTCCCAGCATGTTAGGCACTTAATAAATTCATGTTGATTGATTAGCTAATAAAAAGGATATTCTGACCAGTTTTAGGACATGGACAGTTTCATTTTACAGGATAATTGTAAATATTTTGCAAGATAACTGTACAAGATCATTTTATAAGATAATGCTCCTTATTTAATCTTTTACTTTAAAAATATGCTTCAATTGGATGTAATGTATAATAGAATATAATGGTGGGGAGGAAGGAATAAAGAAGAGAACTGGAATGGAAAATCAATTTTGCTGAGGTAGGAGGAATTTCTCCCTTTAAGACAATCAGAGCTAGATCTCAAGAGAGTGAAACATTATACTTTTCTTATGAACAAAACAGGGGAACTCTGAGCACCATGTAATGGCTTTTTAAACTCTTCTGTCCTATGCATGGGGTCTTCTCCATTCTATGTTGTTTATTTGTGATCTCCATTTCCTAAGTCACTTTGGACTTTTTGGTCATGAATGCTACCCATGTTCAGTAAGTGTTGTCTTAGTCACTCCTTGGGGACCACCCCTGTGGCTTGTGTATTGGAGAATACATGGAATCAAGCTAAACTATTCTTCAAGCACAATCCTTATCTTGCCCACCACAGAAATGTATTTGAGCAAAAAATCTGCCCAGACAGGGCCTCTTTTTTCATGTTGACTCAGCTGGGCTGCTGTTGCTGTGGCTTCTTCTTCCTTCTTTTCCTTTCTCTAAGCTTGGATTTATGTATTTCGGCCCCATGTTGCTGGACCAAAATGGCCCTATGTTAATCTAAGCTTCTTTTGCTTTTCCCTTTTAACTTCATTGTTCACCTTCTTTCCCAACTTGTAACTATCCCCTTTGCTATTGACTTGCAACTGTCTCTTTTTGCTTAACTTTATTACTTTCTTTTGCTTTTTTAATTAATTTGTTTATTTAATTTAAAATTCCCCCCCCCAGCTACATGCAAAAGCAAATTTCAACATTTACTTCCAAAGCCTTGAGTTCAAAATTTTCTCCCTTTGTCCCATCCCACTTCCCCTCATTGAGAAAGCAAGTTTCTTGGTGTAGATTAAAAATGTGTAGCCGGGGCGGCTAGGTGGCACAGTGGATAGAGCACCTGCCTTGGAGTCAGGAGTACCTGGGTTCAAATCCGACCTCAGACACTTAATAATTACTTAGCCATGTGGTCTTGGACAAGCCACTTAACCCCATTGCTTTGCAAAGACTAAAAAAAGTGTAGCCATGAAAAACATTACTACAATAGGCATGTTGTAAAATTAATATAACTCCCAAACCTCAAGAAAAAACAAAGTGATAATAAATATGCTTCAGTCTGTATTCAGACACCATCAGTTCTGTCTTCAAGATGGACAGTATTCTTTATCATAAGTTCCTAAAGAGAAATTGCTTCAATATTTTTCCCCTTAGTTGCTATTGCTAGTTGTATTTCCCTCAATCCTATTCCCCCACTCCCATTTATTCTATTCTCTCTCTCCTTTCATGCTGTCCTTCCTCAAAAGTGTGTTGCATCTGACTACCCTCTCCCACAATCTTCCCTTTTTTCTATCATCAACAATGCCCTGCCCTCCCTCATCTCCTTTGTTCCATTCCTTTTCCCTCTACTATAAGACAGATTTCTATATCCAATTGAATGTGTATGTTATTCCCTCTCTGAGTCACTTCTGATGAGACTAAGGCTCATTCACTCCCCTCACCTTCCCCCTCTTCCACTTCACTTGCCTCTTTTATGTGAAAAACCCACCCCATACTACCTTTCCTTTCCCTTTTCCCCCATTAACTCCAAGTTTTAATATATTATACATTCAAATCCAACTCCCTCCTGTACCTTGTCCATATATATGCTTCTTCTAACTGCCCTAATAAATAAGAAGGTCCATTTGAATTATCAGTATCACCTTCCCATGCAGGAATACAAGCAGCTCAGCATCATTAAGTCTCTCATGATTTGCCCTCTCTATCCACTGTCTTTATGCTTCACCTGAGTCCTGTACTTGAAGATGAAACTTTGTATTCAGCTCTGGTCATTTCATTAGGAAAGTTTGAAACTCCCCCTTTTCAATGAATGCTCATTTTTTTCCAAAAAGAGTATGTTCAGTTTTGCTAGATACTTGATTCTTGGTTGTTATTCAAGCTCTTTTACCTTCCTGATTATTATATTCTAAGCCCTTAAAGTAGAACTATAAGAGAGAAGAATCACAAAAACCCAGAGAGAAGAGTTCCCAGAAAGAGAGAATGAACCTTCAGGCTCTGGCAGTTTATGAATCTGTGTTATATTCTTAAAAAGTCAATATTCAGAATTCATTATTAAATATCTTTAATTGAAGATCATAACTGAGACTAATTGAGACCATGATATCAGCATAGGCACTCATTTTAAAAAGGGCAAGTTCAGACAAAAACTGTAAAACTGAGTTCTAACAGCAGGGTCAAACTAGAGAACATCAAAAAGCCAAGCTCAGCAGAAAAGTAGAAAACTCTTTCCAGAAAGATACTTAAAGGGAAAGTTTACTCACAGGAAACTACAAAGGAAATTTTTTTGCTAAAAAAATGGAGGTAGAGAAAAGATTTTGTTTCATGAGCCAGATCCTTTAGACATGCAAAAGAAGGGAGCTGGCTGGATTAAAGATTTACAGATGATCAGAATTTTCCTGACCTTGTGAAGCTCGATTGGAACTGGTGCAATATTTGGCCTACGTGCATAAGATAGTCAGTGAATGACTCTTTCTCAAGCATCTTGAACGGAAAATTAATGCCTAAATGGAAAAAAAGCTAATTGTGGAGAGGCTACACATCAGATCAAAGTCTCACAGGAAACATATAGAAGAGCGAGGATGATAACTTAAGGGAATAATAGAGTCAGATTGAGGAGATGAGATGGACCAGACATGTCCAAAAGATAGAATCCATAGAATGTAGAACAATAAAGATGATAAATCAATAGGGAAAACTTCCAAGTGCAACAGGATAGGTTGAAATCAAGGCTCCAATTAGATGAATTCATTTTAGCAAGAAATATCACTTCTTTCTAACATTCTTTTTGTTTTGTTTTGTTTTTTGTTTATATGAAGCAACAGGAGTTAAATGACTTGCTCAAGGTCACACAGTCTGACATTCACTAAAAAGATTTTTTTATTTCCAAATTCTCTCCCTTTTTCCTGCATTTCCCATATCCATTGAGAAGGCAAGCAATATGATATCAATTATACATATGAAATTATGCAAAACATATTCACATATTGGTTATATAGTAACAAAAGAAGAAATATAAAGAAAATGAAAAAACATTTATGCCCATCTACATTAAGAGTACAACAGATCTCTCTCTGGATATGAATCTACCCTTTCTGAGAGGACAGAGTAGAAGAATTTTGAGATGCAATGAAGCAGAAATAAAAGAATTTATTACAGACAACTTCTGTCTGTGAAGTAGGAAGTGAGGTCATCTACTGATTGGGGAGGGATATGGCATAAAGAATTTGGAGAGAAAGCAGAAGGTTTGGAATATTTATTGTGGATATATTGAGCAATAAATAACAGAAGGATGAAAGAATTTCTGAGTGATAGTGAGGTCCTTATAATGATTCATTAACACGAATTTTAAGTAGGTCTTCTTGACATGGTTATGTAATTTCATCCATCATCATTCACCAGCATAGGAGTAGCTGTGGAGAAAGTGGGTGGTATGATGACCCAAGTCTGAGATATAGAAGGTTTTGATTAATAAGAACAAGGGGGAGGGGACAGCTAGGTAACACAGTGTATAGAGCACTGGCCATGGAGTCAGGAGTACCTGAGTTCAAATCTGCCCTCAGACACTTAATAATTACTTAGCTGTGCAGCCTTGGGCAAGCCACTTAATCCCATCTGCCTTGCAAAAACCTAAAAAAATAGAACAAAGGGGTAAACTTACATGTTAAATAATAAAATTAAGGACCTAAAAAAACACACATAGGCTGACAAGATGGAAAGAATCTAATAATATGTTGTTTTATAGACATAAACATAAAGTATTTTACTAGAGTTAAAAAAAATAAATTGTCCAAGTACAGGATAGTAGAAAAACACTTCATGTGGTGGGGGGATCTGAGGCTTCTAGGTAACTACAAATGAAATATGAAGCAATAACTTAGCATCACAACTCCTCCACCCCAAAATTAATGCAATCTTAGGTTGCATTAAGGGAGAAATAGAGTGAATAGTGAAGTAATCGTCCCATTGTATTCTACCTCAGTTAAACTAAATCTAGACTATAATATTCAGTTCGGGGCATTAAAATTTAGGAAAAGCACCAATAAGCTGGAGACTGGCAGAAGTGAGGTTAGGAACTATAGACCGTGCCATATGAGAATCTGAAGGAATTTGAGGGTTTTTACTCTTGAGACGAGAAAGGGTGAAATTAAGAAGATGCACAACAATTAAGGAATAGCTGAACAAAGTGTGGTATATGAATATAACAAAGTACTATTATTTTATAAGAAATCATGAGTGGTCAAACTTCAGAAAAGCCTGGAAAAACTTGCATGAATTGATGTTGAGTAAAGTGAGCAGAACCAGGGGGAAATTGTACATATTAACAGCAGCACTGTGTAATGATCAACTATGATGGACGTGCTCTTCTTAGCAGTGCAATGGTTAAAGACAATTCCAAAGGACTTGTGATGGAAAATACCATCTACTTCCAGAGAAGGAACTATGGAGCCTGCATGCAGACTGAAACATACTATTTTCAATTTTTAAAATTTATTTTGTTTTATTTTTCCCCCTTTCATTATTTCCCCCCTTTTATTCTGATTTTTCTTTTACAGCATGATTAACATGGGAATATGTTTAACATAGTTATACATGCATAACCTCTGTCAGATTATTGACTGTCAAGGATAGGGGTGAGGGAAAGGATGAAGGAAGAAAAATGTGGATCTCAAAACCTTACAAAGATGAGAGAGAGAGAGAGAGAGAGAGAGAGAGAGAGAGAGAGAGAGAGAAATCAGTTCTATGACAGTTGTCTTTAATTATTTTCAGGACTGACATATGAAAGAGAGACCTGACTTGTTTGGCCCCAGAAGCCAGAGATAGGAGCAATGGGTGGGAGTTGCTATGAGAAAGACTGAAGCTAAATGTCAAGAAAGAACTTAGTAGTCATGGGAGCTGTCCAAAAGTGGAATGGGCTGGTTGGAGGAGATAAGGGATCTCCCTGGAACTTCACTGAAGCAGAAACTGACTATTGTATATTGGCTTCCTAAACAAGGATGGGCTGGGCTAGATGACCTCAGATATTATCTCCAATTCTGAGATCCTTTGATTCTGCAAAATATGCTCTCAGGAGAGGTGAGGCAGTGAAGTGGGAGACTGTCATGGAAACAAAGACATAAGGGAGGCTTTTGTTTTCTTTTTCCTCTGAGTGCCATTATCTCACTTGGCTGAAATAGGAGGAAGGGGTGTAAGAGAGGACAGATGAAGCCCACATGGTGACTTTCTGGAAAGGAAGATCTGCCTATAGATGAAATAACAGAGGCAGACTGTCACCTTGCCCTATGTCACCCACATTCTGTTGTCTGATGAGGAACAAAAAAGGTTACAGGGAAACATCTTGGCAAATCAAAGGGAGAATGTGCCTAACAGTTAATTAATAGAGCTTCTCCTATGAAAAGAAAACCTTGGATTGAATTGATTCTTATCAGCTGTTTGCTAGGTTAGAATTTTCAAACCACATTTCAAAAGGACAGCAGATATGGAGGCTGATTACAGTTCTCATATAATGTAGAGAGCTCCTTTCTTTCAATTACAGTTGGTCCTTACATTTGTTTCCTCCTGGGTTTTAATGAGGCATCTCCTAGAAGGAAAAGCATCACACTAACAAAGACTGCATCATTTCTGATTTCCCAAGTCAAATAGCCACAACAGGCCTCTTTTACCAAGCTACCCAATGTAATTAGCTGTAGGGACCTCCTGGATCTCACTCAGCCACACTCATAATCTTGGAGCATTGCAGGGACGGTGATGATAATAATTATTTAATGGGAATGAGGCACCCTCAGTGTGTGCAGAGACCCTTTCCCCACATAATTGTTACCTCAAATAGCCAGAGAGACTGTAGCTTGGCTTCCCTCCCCCCAAACAACAAACCAGCTGTTCTACAGAACTCATCTCTGTAGATGACACTGCTAAATAATTGGCAACGAAATCTCAGCCACCTGTGGATATTTTTTTTTAAGGACAAAGAATAATCTATTTCTGAAGTTTCTCCCATAGAATATTCTCCATGTTATACCCTGAAGGATGTGGGATGTCACAATGCTGAATTTCAAGAAAAGAAACCAGAGAAATCAGAATGAAAATGCAGGACTCTAGACTCTAGCACTGTATGAATTCCAAACACAAGTTAATTAAAGGACTAAAATGATACCAAAGTTCATCTCTAAACTACGGCAATCCCAGATTCTTCCCAGACTATAGGTTTGGCCTACAGAATAAGCTAACAACAAACCAAAGTTAATATGTTTACAATCATTTACACTTAGAAGGGAATTTCTCAGGGTGGCTAGGTGGTACAGTGGATAGAGCACTGGCCCTGGAGTCAGGATTACCTGAGTTCAAATCCAGCCTCAGACACTTACTAATTACCTAGCTGTGTGGCCTTGGGCAAGCCACTTAACCCCATTTGCCTTGCAAAAAAATAAAAAAGAAGTGAATTTCTCTATAAGGTCAATAAGCATTTTGTTACACATTTAATTCTTTGCCAGACATGACGCTAAGTACTGGTGATACAAAGAAAAAAAGGGAACACTGTCCCTGCCTTCAAGGAGCTTCCATTCTAATGGGGGAGATAAGATGTACATAAATAGGCATACATAAAATGTGTACAGAGGAGATAGAAAGTGACTTTAGAGGAAATGCCCTAGAAGCTGGGAGGTGGAGAGAGGAGAGGGGAGGGGGTCCCAAGAAAGGTCTCCTACAGAAAGTAGCATTTGAACTGAGTCTGGGAATTCTAAGAGACTTAAGGGAGGGGACAGAGCATTAGATAAAACAAAAAAGCATAAAATATTCAATTCAATAGCTGGTATTTGAAAATATAGCACAAATGCAATCTGCAGCAGGTATGTCTTAGGATGAAGAAGGATATGTCATTCTTTAAAAGAATACTTTTCAGGTCAGGATTCTTACCTTTCAGAACATCTCATGACTAGTTTCAGGATGTTGTCAATAGGAGGGGAATGAATTCACTAATCAAAGAAATGATTAAGCAGCTTTTTATGGAGAATTTGATTCGGATTCTTGGTTCTGTATGAGAGGAGTACAAAAGAAGGAGAAACCAGTCTACCATTTTGAAAATATGAACCACTAGTGGTACAAGATGGACAGTGATGATCAGTGGAAACCCATCTGATCTGTGAAATTCTCAGAGCATGCCATAAAAGATGGTCCATTTTATGTCTCAAATACTCCATCTGCTCTCTTTTTTACTACACTTTAGAATAAATGCTTACAAGCCCACTGAGAGGTAGGAGAAACACTAAATTCATACAAAATTATAGGCTTTTATGACCATCAAACATCAAACTGCCATCTCTTTCTATCAAGTTCTGTCTAAACCAGCAAAAGGAGGAAGAATAGGGCAAAATAATCCATTCAAGGGAATTTTGGAGCTTGGATGCTTTTCTCTTGATTATTTCAAGTTTATCCACAATCCAATTATTTATTAGTGATAAGTCACCTAGAACTGATAATAGTCTCCAATGTTATATCTTCCCAGTATGGAATACAATGGGAATGTTACATATTTTCTTTCATCTAAATACTGAAACCTCCTAGATAATGGTAATAATAATATTAATAAGAAGAATAAGAATAAAAATAAATGATGATGGTGATAAATAATGAAATAATGATGGTAATGAATAATATTAATGATGATGATGATGATGATAATAATAATAATAAGCTAAAACATAATGTGCCAGGTACTTTGATAAGTTGAGGAAAGTGAAGCAAACAGAGGTTAATGAGGCTGCATTTGCATTCAGTTCTCCCTGCCTCTAGGAATTGACTGATTTGCCTATCTGCCTACTTTCTTTTCACTAGGATGTCATGACCCTTCTTTCTCCTGACCTTCCTCATATCTGTCTTACCATTCTTCCTCATTCTCCTTTGATAGTGCTTCATTAACATCATATCTGTGAATTTTGAACATCCCCCAAGACTACATTCTGGGACGTCTTTCACTTTTTTCACTCATGAACAAATAATCTTTCTTGGTTGGTTTATTTATTTCTTATGGCATCGTACTAAGCTAAGTTCACTAACAAAACATTATACCTAGATCTTTTTCATATGAAATGCTATCTAGCCATGTCTCCCCTCATTTCATATATAAGCAACAGCAACAACTAAGTGTAGGACTTTAGACTAGTGAGATAACTTCACTCAGTTGGGTCTCTTGGCAGGCATTTTTTAAGCTTGGTTTTCTATTTACTGCTTTCCACTGTTTTATAAACAATACTGTTTATAATCTTCCACCATGCTTCCCCATAAGATTTGACAAGTGAGTTTATATTCTAAAACATTGTTATTCTTAGCTACCATATCTGGCTCTCAAGATTGAAGATATTATCTTTCTCTGTATGGAAAGACAGTGAAAATATTTGATGATGAGTAAGGTAGTTTTTATAGTCTTTGGTCTCCTTATTGTGGCAATTAAGTCACACTGCTTAAATTAAAAAAAATTAGAATAGGTTCTTTTCCTTCATCCTTTCCCCCTTTTTCAATCTCAAAATTCATTTGAATAACCAAGCCAGTACATGTATTCCTGATCCCATTTCCTCCTGTATATGCTCCTACTATCATCCGCATTTTCTCTCTCTCTCTCTCTCTCTCTCTCTCTCTCTCTCTCTCTCTCTCTCTCTCTCTCTCTCTCTCTCTCTCTCGCTCCCCCCTTTCTGTTCCCCTCTCATCCCTTTCTTTCCTTCAATCCCTCCTCCCCTACTCCTGGCTCTTTCTCTACTGACTAATTACATATCCATGTCTTCCCTTACCTTTAAAAAAATAACTTTACCTTAGTTTCCCCATTAGCTATCATTCTATATCTGTCTTCCTTTTTGTCGCTAAACTTATTGAGAAACCATGTCCAGTAGCTGTTTCCACTTGCTCTTCATTTAACTTTATTCTAAACTCTCTGCAATCTGGGTCCCAACCTCATCCTTCAACTGAAAACACCTTTTCCAATGTTCCAGTGATCTCTTCATCGCCAAATAATAGGATTCTTGTCAATTCTCATACTTCTTGACCCATATTCAGCTTGCATTCTAATATGGGAGACAACTTGTACTTATATAGGCATAGCCCTCTAGCCTCTGACACTCTCATTCACCCCTCCTCCTCCTTTATTCTCTCTCCTCTCTAGGTTTTCATGACACTGCTCTCTCCAGGTTCTCCTCCCACCTGCCCATCCTTTCCTTTTCAAGCTCTATTGATAGTTCTTCATCCATATCGTGTTCAGAAAATATGTCTTCTGCAGGTTCCATCCTGGACCCTTTTCGCTTTTTACTCTATACTGTATCATTTGGTGACAAATTTTTACAAGTTTGTTATGATCTGTAAGCAGATAATTTCCAGATCTATATATTCAGTTCTAGTTTCTCTCCTAAATTATAGTCATATTTTACTTACTACATTTTAGAAATGTCAAATGGGGTGTCCCTTAAGAATCTTGAATTCAACATGTCCAAAGCAGATCTCATCTTTTTATTTTTATTTTTATTTTTTTGCATGGATTGAGTGACTTGCCTCAGGTGACACAGCTAGGTAGGTAATCATTAAATGTCTGAGGTCAGATTTGAACTCAGATCCTCATGACTCCAGGGCCAGTGCTCTATCCACTGTACTACCTAGCTGCCCTGAAATCTTATCTTTACTTTCAACCATCACCTCTTCTGGACTTCCCAGGGATGTAGGCTCACAACCTCTAAGTCTCACTCACACTCATCTCACTTACATTGCAATAATAATGATGATGATGATGATGATGATGATGATGATGATGATGATGTTGATATTTGTTCTTCAATTTTCAAAGAAGACCATGCCAACCAAGTTAATGGTGGCATGACATGCACATTATGCTTATTATAGTGAGGGGTATGGCATGCTACAACATCCTTTTCACTTGCCTTTTCTAGAATTATTTTACCCTATGGCCCAATTGATAAGGAACAGAACTTCTAGTGATGGTTTCAATGCTGTGGGAGTCCTTGGCTTTTGAGTATGATTTTTCCAGTTCTGAAAAACTAACAAAACCCTATTCTATTATTCTTAGATGGGGTATTCAGACTTGGATCTGCTTTGAATACTCTATTTTTTTCAAAGTAAAAAGTTTGTAGTTGGATCTTGCGATTGAATCAGCAATCCCTAGTGAGGTGAGTCACTGACTGTCCCAGGCCCTGCCTCTCAGCACCCCCTCGATGTTGAGTGTCCCTCTGAGTTTGAAGCCTCCACAATAACATTCTTTTATATCATCCTCTCTCCATTACACAATAACCATCCTAGCCTCATCACCTCTCTCCAGGACTAAGAAAATAATCTTCTCAAGTCTCTCTATCTCAAACCTCTTCCTCCAATTCATCCCCCAAGTAGCTACCAAGATGGTTTTATCCCCTAATGCATAGGTCTTAATTTGTCATCACCCTGATCAATGAATTCCAGTGGCTATCCATTTCCTCCAAGAATCAGTTATAAGGTCTTTGGTTAGACTCTGACAGATTTTCATGACATGACCCATTTCCATTTTTCCATAATTCCTACACTCTACTCCTTTTCATACATTTTAAGATCCAGTTGCACTGGCTTCCTTGCCTTGAAACACTAAATTATATCTCTCATCTTTGTACCTGTGTACTTGCTATCTCCCATGAAATACACTGCCTCCTCACTTCTGTCTCTTAGTTCCCTGTCTTTCTTCCAGATTCAGCTAAAATTCTATCTTTTCTAAAATTCATTTCTTAAAACCTCTAACTGCCTTTCCTTCTCAGACTAATTTCCATGCATTGTGTTCAGTATATATCTTGTATATATCTAGCTATTTCTATGTTGTTTTCCTCAGTAGAATATAAACTTCTTAAGGAAAAAAGATGATTTTGTCTTTCTTTGTATCTCTAGCACTTAGCACAGCATTTGGCACACCATGAGTTTAATAATAAATGCGTATAGACCAACAGATTGAATAGGTCAGATTAGAATTTCTTGGTTTATTCACCATAGCTGTTGCTCATTTTCCTTTTTTCTTCTTGTCTTGTAAATACTTATCTCTCATCTCTGATCTAACATGTTAGTACTTTACTATGGGCAGGGATGAGTCACATAAAAATAATGAGGAATTTCACATCTTTAAACCACATTTTTAAAAAATTACTACTAGTCTTTTGCAATGAAGATGACCACACCATCCAATCGAATGTGAGTTGCACAATTATATTTATTAGAGTGAGGAGTTTGCTGTGCATGGCATCCTTCTCACTCGCCTTTAGTAGAATCATTCATCCCAGGGGCTGATTTTTTGGAAACAGGATTATTGGGAGATGGTTTGACTTTCATGGGAGTCTCTTGACTTTTAATGGTTTCACTTCCTCCAGTATCGGTGAGGCAACCATGTCACTTCAGCAATGCCAGGCAAGCACATCTATGCTATGCGATGATCAAAAAAATTATAACAAAAGAGTTGATGAAATTTAATTGCCCATCAGATTATTTATATCAAGTGGGACAAAAAGAAGCCATATGCTTTCCCAAGTTACTTGCCATTATCATTCAAGAGGTCTGGCACAGAGTAATAGCTAGATAAGAAATGAGATGTTGTAAGTCGAACTCTCTTCTTAAATGGAGAGTTTGAAATTCGTGGCTCGACCATCCAATGAGATGGACAAAGGGAAGTGAGGAAGTGGAGGACTGAGGCTGATGGCCCACATGAAGACAGCTCAGGACCTGGCACTTCTTAGGCACTTAATCAATGCCCATTCTCACTGTCCAACCATCTATTATATCCTTCATGTAGGTGTTCTTTTCATAAATACAGATCACAAACTATCATCTGTGACTTCCAAATAAATATATACATTTCTGTACACATATACATTCCCATGTGCAAATATTCATTTAGATATGTACACGTACACATATACCAAACATGATACAGATACATGTATTCACATGTGTGTCTGTAATTTGCATGTATATTAAATATGCAGGTATGGTATATAAACATATATAAGGTCTCCATACCTTCTCTCTCCATGTTTTCCTCATATCTATCCAACCATTGCTTCTCTGTCTCCCTTGATGTTGAAGCAGAATATGGTTGATATACATTTATACTTAAATGTATTTACACATACATATATCCCCATAGACATCTACTTCATATATGCATATAATTAATGCTTGGTAGCATCTAATTCATTTGCCTAACTTTGCTGCCTTCAGTTTTCTTCAGTTTAGGAAGAACTTTAGGCAATTGTATTGAGTTATACCAATACTACTTTCCACATTTCATGGTTGAAAAGATGGTCTTGTCACTGAGCAGAATGGTAGCCAAGATGCCAAGCACTTCTGAACATAGCAGAGTTAATGAACATCTCATCCTTTACAGTAAGCTATAAGGGATGGTGTTGGGGGGGTAAAATTTACTTTCTGTAGTAATAACAGTTAAATCCGTCATCATCTACAAAGGACACCTTCACAAAGAAAGTTTTGAAATGGAAATAATGGACTACTTTGCTACTATTTTCACTTATTTCATAAAGGGGGAAAGAGTTTTTGATAGTAATAGATACATTTTTATTTATAAAAATATAATTTTATAATTGTAATAAATCATAAAAGTCATCATAAAAGTATAGCTTTCAAGTTTATGTCATCCAGATTTCCAATCTGATAGCCTTATCCAGTCCTAATTAGATAATGATGGTCAATCGTCCTATCAGAATTAGTAAAGATTTAAGGATTTCCCATGACTGATCTGGTGGCTGGATTTCAGACAGACCCAGTGAACTCACTGGGATTCTAGCATTTGCTCTGCTCCACGTGATCTGAGACTGAATTAAAAACTCCTACCTGTCCTCACTGTAACTAAGCCAAGACTGGGTCCTGACAATAGCTACCTGGTAAATGAGTCAACAAACATTTATTAAGCACCTACCATTAGCCAAACACTATGCCAAGGCTAAGGATACAAAGAAAGGCAAAAGCATGCTCAATCTCAAGGAACACACATTCTGATGGACAAGAGAACATAGAACTAACATAGGTGTCTATGATACATTTATAGAGAAGATGGAAGGGAGTCTCAAAGTTGAAAACTCAAGAGCCTTAGAAGCTGGGGGTGAGGGGAACCAGAAAAAAATATCCTGCCAGAGGAATAAAGGAAGGCAGGGAAACTCAGGGGTGTCTGATGATTTGATAATGGTTGAATACATCCCAGGACTTAGGAATCCTGAAACTAAATGTGACTGCTTTCCCAGGGGTAGCCTTAATATTTAATAAAGAGGTTTAGTTGACATCATTAATTGACCTCAGAACAATGTTGTTCTGAGAAACAACATGGCAAAGAAGAAAGAGCACTGGTCCTAGATGGAGTAAGAGGAGATGAATTCAAATTCTGCCTTGGTCACTTACTACTTGGGCTAGAAAGGGCAGACGCCATCTAGTCTACCTGGCAGATAGCAATAAACAAATATTAGTTATATTATCATTGCTATTGTTATTTTTGTCATTGCTGCTATAATTATTACCCTAACCCCTTCATTTTATAGGCAAGAAAACTGTAGCCCAGAGGTAAAAGGATTTAAACAAGGTTACACAGCACAGTGACTAACATATAATATTGATAAATGTTTCCTAAATTGAATTTAGCCTCTTATCCTTTTATTCTTCATCTGTTTAAGTGAAAAGTTTAGATTAGATGACCTTGCAAGATTTTTCCAAATCTACACCTAAGGGTTCTGTAGACATTGGCTCAACTCTGCCATGTAAGAGTTATTTACTGGACTAGTTGTATAAAGCACAGTAGTGATGACTTCCCTGAGGTCATAAGTAGTTAACTTTAAAACAAGCATCTCTGATCTTCAGCCCAGGCCTTTCTAAATAGAATAATGTTGTATTTCATATGCACTGACTATTCTGATATAGCAAAAACTTTTTAAAATATGGTAGGTTTCCTTCTTGTGTCGGTTCTTCAGTGCTTGCTTTTCTTTGGTGCCTCTACTTTCTCCAACGATGAGCACATCTACTCCACCAGTTTCAATTCTGAGTCTAGATAGAGTATTCCCAAATTTCTTATTTATCCCCAGTTTCTCACAGAGCTCTAGTGTCATTCTTCATATTTCTTGCTGGATATGTCCACTGGATGTCCTGTTAATATCTCAAACTCAAAATGTCTAAAACTGAACTCTTTATTCTTATACCCCCCAAACCTCCACTTCTTTCTAATTTTTCTATTTTTGTTAATATTATGGTATCATCAGCATCACAATATCTCAGGCCTATAATCTTTGAGTCATCTGGCTATCCTACAACAGCCTTTTCACTGTTGTCAAGTCATTTAATTTTTAAGAAAAAATCATTATCTTCTTTTTTATAGCATCATAGCTTCTCCCAGTATCCTTTCTCCTCTTCCCAAAGAATCATATCATATAATAGTATTTAAAAAAAGAAAGAAAAAGATGAAAAGCATCCTAGAATAACCAATTAATCTTTTGAAAATGTCTAAAAACATGTGCAATGTGCAGTCCTTGTGAACTTTCCATCTCTCTGAAGCAGTGAATTGAAGAAGCCTCTTATATTTCTTCATTTGAATCATATTTGATCTTTAAATTTGCATTACATTCATATTTGATTTGAGTGTATGGTTATCTTTTCCCTTTATGTTACTGTTGTCATTGTATAGATTGTTTTCTTGTCTCTGTTTACTTCATTATGCATCAGTTCAGATAAATCTTTCTGTGCTTTACTTTATTCATCATACACATATTTTATTACGTTTGTGTTCTATGATTGGTTTAACCCTTCCCCAATTGATGGTCATCTACTTTGTTTCTTATTCTTTGCTATCACAAAAAGGACTGTTCTAAAAATTTTGCTGTATATGGGGACTTTCTTATTAATGGCTTTTCTTGGAGTATAAATTCAGTAATGGAGTCTCTGGTTAAAGGGTATGGGCATGTTAGTGATTTTATTTGCATAATTCCACATTGCTTTCCAAAATTGTTGTACTATTTCACAACTCCACAATAATGTGTGCTTGTCATTCCACACAACCCCTTCAACACTGACTACTGCCATTTTTATCATCTTTATCAACTTGAAAGTTATGAGGTGAAACCTCAAGGTGGTTACATTTTCATTTTTCATATTATATGTTAATTGGATCATTCCTTCATGTGATTGTAAATATTTTGAGTTCTTTTGAGAAATGTTTGCTCATATGCTTTGAGCACTATAGAGCAATAGCATGTTATTTCTATCTCAGCAGCCTCTTGCACATCTGGTCCCTTCCCTCCATTTTTTTCCAGCCAATATTATAAAGATTTTCAGTCCCTCTTGCCTAGACTACCACAAGATTATCTCAATTGTTCTTAGTGCTTCAAGGATATTCTTTCTCCAATGTGGATCCTCCACATTGCTTTCAAATATGCTCATCTACTCCAGTCAAAAATCTTCAATTCTTGCCTACCAAATAAATTATGAACTAAAAACTTTCAAGGTTCCCACAATTTATCTCCAATCTACCAAAGTTCACATTTCGACATTCTACATGCCAGTCAAAAGGGTCACCTCACCCGATCCCCATTTCATTAGAATCAAAGTGACCTTAGGCAAAACACTTGATCTCCTCACATCCAGGACCATCTCCAGTCATCCTGATTCATATCTAGCCATTGGACCCAGATGGCTCTGGAGGAGAAAGTAAGATTGGTGACTTAGCACAGTAGCACCTTACTCAAATCCAATTCATTTGCTTGTCATGGCATCATCTCCCCTGATGTCATGGGCTTCTTCTAGAACACAGGGCAAACATCAGAATCAAAGAATTTTCAATTGTGGAAAGTCATCAAAGTCATGTTGTCCAATGCATGTCTACACAAGAATCACTAGTACAGTAAATCCAACACAGAGTCATATAGCTTGTACTTGTAGAACTATGGTGAGGAGTACTCCCATAATTCCCTAAAGAGCACATTCCACTCTAAGAGAACTTTAATTATTAGGAACTTTCCTATTATTAAACCTAAA
Source organism: Macrotis lagotis (assembly GCF_037893015.1). NCBI lineage: Eukaryota > Metazoa > Chordata > Mammalia > Peramelemorphia > Peramelidae > Macrotis > Macrotis lagotis. The sequence goes on from NC_133666.1 coordinate 23,625,975, forward strand.
TTTTTTTTTCCATGTCTCACCCATCTTTCCCCCTCTTCCCCATCTACATATATGGAGTCCATTAAATTTAAGCTTCTAACAGGGAAAAACTATTATTTTGACCAGACCTCTAATTTGCTAGGTCAATTAAACCATAATTGTCTAATGCCTGGTTCTCCTGTCATGACTCATCAAGCCTTAATGATTGGCCACTGATGGAAGACTGGGGTTAGAATGAAGTAAGATAGCCTTAGAAAATGAAGGATTACTGTTAGAAAATTTGATGGATTGGTCATGGGGCCAAACTTTCATATTTGCATAGCTGGCATTTCTTTAGCATTTTATAGGTATTATGTCACTGGACCACCACAACAAAACTTTATCATATTACCCACCATGCAAAGAAGTTGTGAGGGACAAATGAAATAAAGCAACCTTTAAAATGTCAAATTAATTTTAACTGACATAATTATCCATATTTTACAAATGAGGAAACTGAAACTGAGACAATTTAAATGACTTTTCTAGGATCACACACTTAATAAATGCCTGAGGTGGGATATAAAAGCAGATCCTTCTGGCTCCAAGTTTGATATACTTTAATGTATGCTTATTAGTTGATTTCTGTCCTTTTCTTGTTGTTTTGTTGTTCGGTCATTTTTTTTTCAGATGTGTTTGACTCCTCATGGAGCAAAGAATGGCTTACCATTTCCTTCTCCAATTCATTTTACAGTTGAAAAAATTGAGGAAAATAGGGTGAAGTGACTTGTTCAGGGTCACATAACTAGTATCTGAGGCTGGATTTGAACTCAGAAAGATGAGTCTTCCTGTCTCTAGGCCTGATGCTCTATCCACCTAGCTGCCCCAATCCTTTCCTTAGAAACCAAATACTTATTTTATCATCTCTCATTTTCCTCAAGCAAAAAATGATTTCTCTTTGCCTAGTTTCAACATCATGCATCTAACTGTCTGTATCCTCTAGCAGATTAAAAGTTCTTTGAGACAGCTATGCTATAGCTATCTTTGTATATCTGTCACTTCATACAGGGTCTCGTAGGAGGTGGTTGATAGTATATAATCAAAGCAGCATGAATTAGTGGCCAGTACTTGGGCTCAGTATTTGTATAGAGTCTACTTGCCAGATACTGTCTTAGGAACATTTTACAAATACTGTCTCATTTAATCCGTACAGCAACTGTGTGAGATAAGTGCTTACAGATAAGGAAACTGGAACAGATGCTAAATGACTTGCCCAGGGTCACATAACTAGTAAGCATCTAAGACTGAATTTGAACATTTGAACTCAGGTCTTCCCGTGGCACTTAGAGGACTCTAAGGGTCAAATTCTGTCTCAGATTCTTTGCTACCTGTGTGACCTTAGGGAAAAATCACTTAATTAAGCTCTCTAGGACTATTTTCCTCTACTGTAAAAGAAAAGAGACTTATGACCTTTAACTCCATGATTAGATGAATACATTTTTTGAACTGTCTTTTTATAATATCTGACAGAGAAGTGAGAAAAAACAGTATGTACTGTTGGATGAGGAGAGCTTGGTGGGCGAAGAAAAGAAGCTGAAAGAATGGCAAAGAGATGGTATTTATCTGGGACTTAATTAATAGCTTAGTAACCTGCATGTGTGGGCTTAGGGATCTGGAAAACCAAATGCATTTCATTTGGATGCTTGTTTTGTCTGCATAGTTCAGAATTCTGCTCCCCCCCCAAATCTCATTTATTCTATAAACTCAATTGGTATGTAGTAATTCTAATGAGCCAAGGTTGAGATTTATAGGTAACTCCACAAATTGCTTCATGAGCTTTTATCCAAATCATTCCAAAATTCATCCTGAAAGTAAATGCTGGGAGATCCATGAAGTTTTGGAGTTGAGATCTCACATCTACCATCAGGTGGTAACTCTGATTCCAGCACTCATTTATTCCCTAATTGGTATTCCTATAACACAGGTCTTACCCTTCACTGTCCTTCTCTTAGGATAAAATATAGACTCGTCTCCTTGACTTTCAGAGGGCTTCCTAATCTAGTCCCAGACTACCTTTCGAGGCTTGTTGGATGTGCCTATCTTTCCTATAGTCCATTCTAAAGTAGAAATGGACTGATCGACATTATCCACATACTGCCTTCCATCCCTAGTTTCCAAACCTTTGTACCAACTGTCCCTATGTCTTTAATACACTAGTTTGTACAATATATTATTATATAATATAATATATTATATGCTATAATATTATATACAATATATAAAATATAATATATTATTGTGTAATATATATAACAGCAACAACAATAATAGCTAAAATTTATACAGTGCTTCCTGGGAGTCAGGCACGGGGCCAAGTGTTTTATAATTATTCTCTCATTATAAATGCTATCATTTCCATTTCCTAGAATCCCTCTTTCCTTCAAGGCTTAACTCAAGTACCATCCATGAGAAGAAGATGATTCTGACCCACTTGTTTGCTAATTTCCTCCCCTCAGAATTACTTTGCATTTTTTTCTATTTGTCCATAGTGTTTCTTCCTTATAAAATAGATGCTCCTTGAGGATAGGTATTGTTTCACTCCTATCTTTGTATTTCCTGCTTCGAGCAGAGAAGCTGGCACCAAGTACACATTTCAGAAATACTTGGACTCGATTAAAAAAAATATAAACACAGCTGTAGCTACATAGAGTTGAGAATATGATTATAGTATTTGCTCTTTAAAAAAAGTGAATCCATCAACAAATATTCATTAAGCACCTAATCTATGACACTGTGCTAAGAAATTCTGATACAAAGACAAAAATAAAAGTGCCTGTCCTCATTGAGCTCTTTTCCATCATGGTGACAACACAATATCATCATTAGCATCAGCATCATTATAATCACCATCATCATAATAATAATAATGATGGGGATTATAATAATGCTGCTGCTGAAATTGACATATAGTGCTATACAATTTGCAAAGAGATTTACATATATTATCTCATTTGAGCTTTTAAAACAGCCCTGAGAAGCACTATTATCCCCATTTTACAGATGAGGTAATTCATACTGTGAGAGCTTAAGTGACTGGCCCAATATCATATAGTTTGTAAGTATTTGAAAAGAAATTTAAATCCAAATTTTTCCTGATTCCATATTCACCTCAATTTATGCACTTATTTATATGCATATATAAGTATATACAAAAAATATACAAAGTAAATTGGGAGGAGAAAAAATGCTTATTAATTTTTAATCTTCTGATTTTTATCAAAATAAATTATGTCTTCCTTTTTGGTCATAAAGTCATGGTTCAAAGTTGAACTTGATAAAGGATGTCTGCTGAAAACTCCCCCAAATAGATCCAATTTAGCTATTCCCCTGAAAGGTTGAAAGTCTATCTATTAATTACCCTGGCATAAAGAGATTTAAGTTGAGTTCTTAACATATTTTGAACTTCATTTCTGTAGTTTGATATCAATTACGCTCAAAGAAGTTTGGAGGATGACATCCCACAGTCATGACAGATGGACTGATTAAGGTATCCAAAGACAAGTTACAGTATAGGAGAGTTAATGCCATAAGCTATGTGATGCTCCCAGAAGCAGACATTAATTGGGGAAAATGTCTGTGTGGTTTTAATATCAAGTGCTTAGTCAATTTTCCTCAAAAATAGTTGACAGCTCCCCTACTGACAAATTACTTTTGAAATGCATGTCTAGGAGAACTCTCCTAATATAGCCTACTCAGGTTTGAAAGAAGGAGGGAATGTCGCTAATGAAGATCACATTTTCAGCCATGTGCTAATTAAACAGTCTGATTGAAATCCACAAGTACTTCTCTGGGCAATTTATGTGGGACTTATCATCAAATTTTGGGGTGGAGGAGGTCTGATTTTCTACTCAGTGGCAACAAGACACAAGAATACTCAACTAAAAAGTAAGTCAGCCAATCAATCATCCACAATGCCAGCTAGCTTGACTGCAATAATGCCTAGTTTCACTGCCCATCAAGTATAAAAAGTAACAAATGTCAATTACATTGCAGATGCTTCTACCTATATACTGGCAAAGGTCTTGGCTTTTAAAAGATTAAAGCTGCTCTTTGCCTTCTATGCAGTCACTGTCGATAGGATGCTTGAACAGTTTTCAAGATCCCCGAGAAGTATAAAGCAACAGGTTTTGCAGCATCATCCTATGACTATCATACGAAGCTGGCCTTAATTCCCTCTGATATGTCCTCCAGCTACCTATCCAATTCTTCTTCATTCTTCAAGCCCTAGCTACAGGCCAACATCAGTCCCAATAAAGTCTTCCCTCGAGTCCACAAAGCTCTCTCTCCTCTGTCACTGAACTGAGCAGCAATTTGGGTCTGACTTGTCCCCTGTTTAGAGTTTGACTCATGAAAATTTAGAATCAAAAGAGACCATCGAGATCTTCATGAGCATGAATTGGTTTTTTTTTTCCTTCTCACCTAGAATGTAATCTCATTAAGGACAGGAAGTCAGTCTATTTTTTTTATTGTATTCTCATAAAGCATAGCAGGACTAGATATAGTTCCTTGCACAAAATAGGCACTTAATATATGTTGGTTGATGATTATTACAAGATTGGACATGAAAGGAAGTTGTAGCTTATAGATCTATTCATAGAAGCCATCATTATAGGATTAGTCTGCCTGATCTTCCCTTGAGAAAGGCTGTAAGCTTGTAGAACTTACTCATGGAACATTACTGGCAATAATATTTTTGAACTGTGGTACAGCTGTGGCCCCCAACTGATATTCTATCTACTACCTGCTTGGTTTTCTCCCTAATAAGCCACACCCCCCAAAAATCATATTTTGCCCTGACCCATAATATTTAACTCAGCAAACTCCAAGGAGACCATCCAAACCTATAGTATAACAGGTTGAAAATCCTTAACTTCTCTCTTTACATTGACTTACATTACAATGCCCATTCTCAGAAGGGTATATTTGGGAACACACCTTCCTACTAGAGCACCCTCTTCCTGCTGAATGGATCCATGTTCATGTACTCCCAATTGCTATACTACCCTTCCATGAGTTATATTGTATGTCAGTGCATATATCTGATTCATATATCAGGTCCCCTTTTCCTTCCTTTTCTTCCCCCTCTTTCCCATTGCTTACAATAAAATCTCACAGTGAACTGGATCTAATGATTTTACATGTTATTTGCAGCACCCAAACTCATTAAAGGTCTATTTTCCCTCACCTCTTTGGCTGGCTCATAAGGTTTTCTTTTGACATCAACTAGATGCCAGGGCAAGGAGTTAATCTATTGACAACTACACCTACACTAGGGGCAATAGGGCACTCTTAGCCCAGCTTTAGAAGGCAAAAGTCAATAGGGGAACTATATTTTTCCAGGAGGGATTCTCCTAGGCCAGAGGACTGCCACAAAACAATGAATTAATAGTAGGCCTTGTGGAAGTTGCAAATGTGCAAAAGGATGAATGTTGAAAACTACCTTTCCATGTAATTGAAAAAAATATATAATTCTGAAAAAATAGGCCTTTATGGGCTGATTGTTTGGGGGGAAGCTTTTAATTTATCAAGGAAGTATATGTGGCAATATATGTGCTAAATGGTAAGATATAAAAGGATGCAAAAGATACTCTCTACCTTCAAAAAGCTTACAATCTAACGGGAGACACAACAAACAAACAAATATATACAAAGCAAGCTCCACATACAGGATAAATAGGAAATAATTAATAGAGGGAAGGTACTAGAATTAGGAGAGCTTGGGAAAGGCTTACTGAAGAAGGTTGTTTTGTTCATTGAGCTTAAAAAAGAAGTCAGAGAGGTCAATATTCAGAATAGAAGAGGGTGAATGTTCCAGGCAAAGAGAAGAGGCAGAGAACATGATTAGAGACAAGAGATGGAGAGTCTTGTTCATGGAACAAGATGCTAGTGTCACTAGATCAAAGAGTGTCTGTGAGAAGTAAGGTGCACTAGAAAGGTAGAAGGGGGCTAGGTCATAAAGGGTTTTGAATGCAAAAAAAGAATGTTTTTGCATTTGATGATGGAGGCAATAGAGAGTTACTAGAGTGTCCAGGGTAAATGATTAGACCTGTGCTTTAAGAAAATCATTTTAGTGACTGATTGGAGACTGTATTGGATTGAGAAGAAACTTGAGGTAGGCAAGACTCATCCATAATTGCAATATTCCAGAAGTAAGGTGGATTACATTAGTTTCATTTTAAATGGTGGCAATGTCAGAGGAGAGAAGGGGGGTTGAAGAACCGTTTCAAAGTGAAACCAATAGGCCTTGGCAAATTAGTTGGATGAGTCGATGAGGGGTGTGAGGGGGAGGTGGTGAGGGTCAGTGAGGAGTCCAGGATGACTCCTATGTTGCAAACCCTGAGGACTGAGAGCGTTGCCCTCTAGAGTTGTTTGTTTTTTTTTTGTTCTCAAAGAGGACATGATATAAGCAAGGAAATGTCATGACTTGCAAGCAAGTGAGCCGAATTTAAGTGAGGCAGCGTTTTCTTCTCCAGAGCCAACTGGCTCCAGGGGTCAGATTTAGATTATGACGATGTTTGTCCTTTGTACTCAAAGAAGACCATGACATTAATGAGGTGATGTCATGATAAGAATATGAATTGGATGTGAGTTGGGGAGGGGTTGCTGTGCTAACTCACAGTCTCTTTCTCTTCCAGAGCCATCTGGGTCCAGTGGCCAGATTTGAATCAAGATGACTGGAGATGGCCCTATATGTGAGGCAATCAGGCTTAAGTGACTTGTCAAACATCATATAGCTTATAAGTATTAAAGTGTCTGAAGCTGGATTTGAACTCTGTTCTTTCTGACTCCAGGATCAGTTGTACCACCTAATAGGCAGTCGGAGAATCAGAAGGGAGAAGTATTCCAAAGGCTACAGAGAAGAGCATTAAGGAGTGGCAAATGCCAAAGCTTTCAGAGAGGTTAAGGAGAATGAGATTTGAGGAAAGGCCATGATTTGACAACTAAGACATCATTAGTAACTTTGGAGAGAACACTTTTAAGTGGAGTGATAATGTTGGAAACTAAATTATAAAGGTTTAAGAGGAGTGAGAAGAGCATAAGTGTAGTAACTTAGAGACTTTTTGAAGAGTTTAGTCAAAAAGAACAAAAGAGACCTAGGACTATAGTTATTGAGGATGGACAAATTAAGTGAGAATTGTTTTTTTCAGGATGGAGGTAGACATGGGCATGTTTGAAGGTATGGAAAATGAGCCAGTAGACACAGACAGATTGAAAATAAGTGAAATAGTGAGTATGACAAAGGGGGCAATATGTTGGATGAGACAAGATGGAATGGGATCATTTGAACACGTAGAATGGTAAGGTTTAAGTCCACTTCATCACATGAGACAGGAATGAAGGAGGAAGTAGTGGTAGAAGACATCTGAGTGACAGAAGAGGAAGAGGGGAGAAAGCTCACAGTGAATGGATTCAATTTTTTTCTGTGAAATATGAGCTAAGATTCTCAACTAGGAGAGTGGGAAGAGGAAAAGTCACTGGAGTCAAGAATAGAGACAAAATGGTATGTTCTGGGTACAGTGGGAATATAGGATTGCCTAGAAGTAGTGAGAACCCGGTTGAGGTTGTATAACAAATTTCTAATGGATCGTTCAGACCGTATTATTTTCTTCATCTTTCATCAATAGCGCATGTGTACGACAAATAATAGGAGTGACCCAAGGCTCAGGATTATTTTGGCATAATTGGTGATATAATAAGGGGTTAAAGTTTTAAGAGAGAAAGGCAGTGTGGAATTGAATTTGCTCATTACATGGTCAGGAGAGGGAGAAGAGGAGAGAGTGACTGGTATAGAAAAGAATTAAGGGGACAAGGGATTGTAGTTCATGATGCAGGTGAAGAGTCAGATTTTGTAAAGGAAGGCAGGGGGAGAGGGGAAAAACCAATAGATTGTGGTCAAATGAAATAGGTAACTAAAAAAGACAAATAAGAAAGGAAAGGAACTTCTGGTATTTTCTAATGGGGGAGAAAAGACGCAGACCCGAATAAGCATATGACTAAACGGAAGACGATCAGTGTAAAGGAGGGATAAGAGCAAAGAGAATTGAAGTGAATTCCAAGGAGCAACATGTCTTCCCAAGGGACCTTGGAAGACTTCTGGAAGATATGACATTGGAAATGGCCTTCAGAGGGGAACGATGGTATGAGCCATATAGCATGGGCATGCTTCAAATGGCACAGATCCAGTAAAGCACAAAACATTCATAAATGTGTAAACTCTATTTTGCTAAAAGTATAGCAAAAGTGGAGGGAAATGGCATTTACTATCTATGTAATAGTAAACAGCATTTGCTACCTATGTAAACTTGGGTAAGTCACAATATTTCCCTGGGCCACTGTTTCCTCCTCTGTAAAATGAGAGTGTTGGCCTCTGAGATCTCTTTCGTGTCTAGATCCTTGGAGAAATTTTAGGTACAAGCTAATGGTTTCAGCTGAAATACAAAGTACCCCAAAAGTTTTAATGCTGTTTTGTCATTGAAACTTAAAATAGGATCCCAGGGGAGTCAGGAGACCTGAGTTCAAATCTAATCTCAAACACTTACTAGCTGTGTGACGCTAGGGAAGTCATTTAACCCTGACTGCTTACAAAAAGAAAACAACTAATCCTAGGGTTGAAATCTGGAAAGGACCTTAAAACTTATCAATTCCTAACCAGACTTTTTAATAGGCCCAACAAGGTGAAGTCATTTGCCCAGGGTAATACATTAAGTAACTAACATGTTGGTAAATGTTTGGCCTTTCAGGACAAAGATTGGGGCTAAATAAAAATTGACTATTGGAGTCATGGGAAAAGGTGGTAATAATGCTTATTCTATTGTCCCAAAGTAGAGGTTTACCCTATGTGGGGGGGAGATTGCTATTAAGCCTAAGGATTGTTATGTGTCAAACTTAGGTTTGTAGTAAATGTGAAAAAAATTGGGGAAACTTAGGTGGACAGAACGTATTGATTCCTTCACAACTCTTAATGTAGAGCTTAGGGCAAGGTGGGACTTGTTTAAAGGAACTCCATTATATATCAGTCTAATACTTATGGGCTATTGTATTAGGGTAACACTTATGGACAACTGCTGGTAATGAGTTACTGTTAAATAATATTGCCTGTTAGGCTAATATTTCTGCTGCATTATGTTAAGCTAATGGTGATATTGTTTTGTATTAAGCTAATATTTTTGTTCTGGGCAGAAAGTAGAGTTTGGGTCATATTTAAGTCAACCAACTTTCATCAGCCTTATGGAAAGAACCAACATCAACCAAGAGATGTGGTGTCTTAGAGAAGGGTCTTTAGGGTCACCATAACATGAAGGGGAAAGAGAGGCAACTCTGGAATTAGGAGACAGGTTTGACTTCCAATTCTGCTATTTACTACTCATGTGACTTTGTTAAGTCCTTTGCAGGCTTGTTTCTTCGAATGTAAAATGGTGTTGGGGGTGTGGGGTGTGGTACTACATGATCTTTGAAGTCTTTTCCAGTTCTAGATCTAGGATCCTATGTGATCATCAGTCTCCTTCCTGGGCCTCACTTTCTTCTTCTATAAAATGAAGCCCTAGGACTTTCATCTCTTAAATGAAAGAGTCTAAGACTCACTCTGGCTATCTCCTAGGCAACCCTCCCCAAATACACACACATGCACACAGAGAGATACACACGTGTGCTGGCAATGAGCTTCACAAAAACTCCAAAGCTTAAAGCAATAATTATTGGCTGCAGGTGGTGAAGGAGTCATCAGAGCATGATTGTGAGGGCAGGAAGTGGAAACACTGAGTCCCAGCAGGAAGGACAGAGAGGTCATAGAAGTTATCTTCAGTCTTGTATTCATCAAGTCCCACACAGCCTATTTCCTGAAGCTTTGCCCAGATGAAGTGGGTAAAAAGATTTCTGGAGAAGCACAATTCAAGGGCTCAAACTTGGAGGCACCTTGAAATTCCTGTTCTCATAAGGGTAAAAATCCTATATATTTATATACATATGATATATATTTTTATACATATTTTATGACTGTATTTCAAAATAATTTATTTCCTTTGTAAGTCATTACTCCATGCATTCAAAAACAATATTCTATGAAAGGGTTTATAGGTATCACCAGACCCCCAAAAGAATCTATAACATCAGAAAAAAATAAGTGATCCCTTCTCTAATGAGAGGTGATCGGGGAGGGGGGGGGGGCTATGACCAGAACACAAGCTCAAAAACCAACTAATTCATTTTTGTCTAGCACCTTTCCAGTTGTTTTACAAAGTTATTTTCCTTATAACACTCGGGAGGTAGGGGAGGTCACGGTGACCTCTGCAGTTTACAAACAAAAATCCTGTGTGATGCTCAGAGAACGTTAGTGACTTACACAGGGTCACATGGCTAGGGTCAGCAATAAAATTCATAATATAGGTCTTACTGATTCTGTACCCTGAGAACCACTGTGGAGAAAGAGATGAAAGGGCTGAGGACAGAGGGTTGGGGATCACTTAAAAATGCAGGGTAGGGCAGTAGTAAGGACCAGATTGGGACCCTGAATTAGAGATCTGCAACCTCTCTAATGCATCCAGAACAAGGATAAAATATAATTGGTGAATACTTAATAAAATAAATAAAAATACCATAAAACATAGATAATAACCTATTTAAAAACTATGTCAATATATTGCCTGTAGGGATTCTTCTTTATGGATTAGTTCCTATTTGAGCTTCACACACCTGCCCTGTAAGATAGCTCAGGCTATAATTATGTAATTCTGCAAAGGAGTAAACTGACAACAAACAGAAGAAAGGCGATTAAATGACAGAGACTGGTTGAACCAGAGACCAGAATAGTCAAAGAAAGCTAACTGAGAAGAGTGACCAAACATTCAAGGACTAGAGCCATCTCAATGGACAGGAACTACATGACAAAGGAAATGAAGCTGAAATTCCCTGAATAAAGTGCAATTCGTAAGACAAATTCTGTAAGGCTCTCTGAAAAGACTATGAACAATTCTAAGAACTTTCAAAAGAGTTCAGAATAAAAAACAAAGAAGGGAAATATCAAAGAAATTAGTATAGAGACAAAAAATCAGTTAAGAAAATAGAACTAACAACGGTGTTCTCATATCTGACAGCATATGAACAATTCTTTATTCTTAGTTTCCTACTTCTTCAAGAAAAGATATATGCCTTCCTTCTCTGGGATGGAAACAAAAAAATAACTGATTTTCAAACCAGGAGCTATATTTGGTTACCAGATCAACTTGAAGGTTTAAAGTCCATTGACTGAGATGGATTTGGGGACTGGTTGATGAATGGGTCTGAATTGAGGGGCTATTCTGAATTTTAGAATACAGAGACGTGTTCCCCACTTGATTTACTTAATATGTTTCTTCTAGCGAGTTTGTTCTCTTAATGACTCAAATGTCAGAGGGCAAGTAAATGGCATCTAGTCATTCTGGATCCTACTGTGGCTCTTTGTGGTCTGCAGAAAAACACATCTTGTTCAAATGGGATAGAACAAATGTTACTTCTGTAAATAAATTAAGTACTCTGAATTTTCTTCCAACTTCTTCTCCAATCTTCTTTAAATTGTCTCCTATAATCAGCAACTATCAAAATCAAATGGAGAAAAATCTATAATCATATCTGTTCCCTGTGAGTTAGCAGCACTCATTGAGGGGCAGGGTGCAGCAGTAAATAGTGTGCTGGATCTGGGGTCGAGAATACCACTTCAGACCTCACTGGTTGTGGGACCCAGAACAAATCATTTGACCTCTTTGTGTCTCAATTTCCTCGTCTTTAGAACAGAGATGTTATTAATAGTTGATAATAGTTGATCAAGATAATATGTATAAAATTGGTGGATTTGCAAACTTTAAAGCCCCATAGAAATACGAGCTATTATCTGCCTGTCAGCCAATTATTTTTCTTAAAAAATCCAGATTGTTTTTTTTTTACCGTAGGTTTCCCTTCTAATATATCACCTGCTCAAATATAGCATACTTCTCGGATGCCACATTCACTAAGAGTGGGACTAATCGGGCCCTGCTCTTTCAGAGGAAATTAAGACTTTATATTTGACAACTTGGGAAAAAAAGAACTAGTGGCACTGGCTATTCATATAAGAGAGCTTCCCTTCATTGGAAGAGAGCTTGATAAGACCAATACTATTATCTGTTAAATGGTTATTTAAAGTGGTGAATTTCTCAGTTAATTTTCACTTAACAAAGGCTAAAAAGTCCCAGGTCTTTAGTCAGGATGGTGAGATTGATTTTTGATTCTTTCTTTAGCACTATTTGTTAGGCATGTGTCTGTGGGTGTTAGCCCTCATGGCGGCCCAGGGAAGACTGTTCAGTGGCAAACATTTAGGCAGTAGGTCTCACAAAGATCTCATAATTTTCATAGTACTCCCTGCTCAAACTTGGTCACAAGCCTAAAGTGTGGGAGGTGGGTCTGTGCTTTCTTTAACATAAGGGACTCCCAGGTAAGGGACTCTCTCTTTTAATGCAGGCTGGTAATTTAATCTTCACTCACAGGTCAACATTTTAGAATAATTGTAGCATTTCCAATGGAATCTACAAGCACTCTCCAGAATAAGCCTCATCAGTTTTTAGCACTTAATACTAATTGAGAAAATTTTGTTTTGTTGCTTGAGTCTGGATTTGTAGCAAGGAGCACAAAACTTTAAATCAAATCCTACCTTAGACATTTAATTGCTATGTGATCACTTAGCCTCTCTGGGCCTCAGTTTGTTCAGGGAATTTCCAGTATGGTAACAACTTCCACCAAATGCAGATCAACAGTTCTATAACTTATAGCCTTGCTTGCCCATGGGATGGAAAGGATAATCAGATAGCCAATATATGTCAGAGCCAGTACTTGAACTCTCTGAGTTCATCATGAGTTCTAGATTGTGCCTCTATGAACTATGCCTATGCAAGTACATGTGGTCGATGTGGTCATGCCTCCCTCCTTTTCCAAAGTAGTGACCTTGTGTATATATATATATATACTTATTGATTGAGTGGAAGTATGGGTCTATAATTCTACTGCTAATAATAAAAATTAATACTGATTAATATTGACCCCATTCAACACCTAATCTCCTAGTATAAAGATGACCAATGCAAAGTGAGGAAATTCTAGACAGAATAACAGACAATAAGGGTTTCATGTGCATAGATGCTACAGGATTTGTGAAAACTTAGCAAGAAGTCTCAAATGCTGGTCTATGATATATCTTTGCATGGGCTAGCACCCTGGAAAGCGCAAATTAACTGCTTACATGGGTTGTTGTTGAGTCTACTTTGAACCTCTGATACAAATCTTGACAGGAAGCACAGCAGGGTGCACCCTGCTCCTTTAGGGAAAAAGAGAGTTCCACTGGAACAAACCAGCAATACCAATACTGGCCCTTCAGGGAATGCTTAGGGGCAAGTGAGGCTGAACATTGATGAGGGGAGAACTCATGAGATGGACCAAAGATAAGAATCATATAGCAGTACTTGAGGCTCACAAAACTAGAAACAGAGCATTCATTGAAGCGCTGCTGCTTCTTTGCTCTCAATTCTTTAAATTGCATGGCAATGTAGTACTGACCAATGTAGAGTTATAATAAGAAGTAACTTCAGCCTTAAGTCCATTTTAGATGAAAAGGAGGGAGGTAGGTCTGTGCTTTCATTAACATAAGGGACTCCCAGGCAAGGAACTCCCTCTTTTAATGCAGGCTGGTAATTTAATTAGCATTCTCTGTTAGCATTCACTGAAATTTAGAATCTTAGAGAGTTGCTTGAGGGTATTGAGAACTTAAGGATTGCTTAGGGTCATGAGGATAATATGTTACAGAGATAGGGTTTGAACCAAGGTCTTCCTGGCTCTGGGACCAACTGTTTCTAAAATGGAGAAGCTAGTCCAGTCTGAAGAGGGAAAAGTTGAGGAACCCAAGACAACTGAAAATTTTCCCTTAGTATGAACTCCAGAAATGCTAACTAATATAAATTCTGTCTAATACTGACATGCATTAGTATTAATAATAATAATAATAATAATGGAGAAATGTGATGGAATAGCAGAGTAGTGATTGTAGAGGTAGGAAGACCTGGAATCAAATCCCTCCTTTGAAACCTACTGACTGTGTGATTCTGTGGTCTGGAATTATGTGCTGGAAGGGAACTCGTGGTTCAAAGTAGACTCAGCAGTGAGCTACTACATTTCATTGGTAGAGGGCATGTTCTCACAGAGTGATCCTTACATCAATGAAATCACAGGTGTGGACTAATAATAACGACAAATTTGCACTTGCCTCAAGCACTTACCTCAGACATGTACTGTGAGGCAGATACCACAAGTAATATTAATACTAATATTAATTAATATTAATAATGATATTAATATTAATCCTGTTTTATAGGAGAAGAAGATGACTCTTGGGGGAGCTAGGTGGCACAGTGGCTAGAGCACCAGGTCTGGAGTCAGGAAGACCTTAGTTCAAATCCAACCTCAGATACTTACTAGCTGTGTGACCTTGGCAAATCATTTAACCCTGTTTGCCTCAGTTACCTCGTCTATAAAATGAACTGGAGAAGGAGATGACCAACCACTCCAATATCTTTGGGAGAATGGGGTCATAAAGGGATAGACACAAATGAAATGACTTAACAACAAAAATAAACTAAGTCTCAGAGAGCTAGAGTGACTTGAACAAGGCTATACAACTAGCCAATGGCTGAGGTCATAGGAGATTCCTCAGAAAAAAAATGGCAAAATATGATTTCCTAATGGTTATAACATGGCAAACGAGGTAATGTATTTTTGCTACAACAGTGCTTAGGTTTTTATTGGTGGGTGGAGGTAATTGCTTTCTGTTCAAAAGTTATACAATGGGATGTGTTGGAAGAATATAGATCCTGTCTTGGTTTGAATCCTGTCTCTGCCACTGACTAGCTATGTGTCCTTGGGTAAGTCCCTTCCCCTCTCTAAGTCTCAGGTTCCTTAGTTGTCAAATAATGCAGTTGGGTTGTATTAGCTCTGAGGACTCTCTCTTTTATTATTTTTGTCTCCTGTCCCAGAGGTCTGTCTACTTTTAATTCCTACATCAGGAGAAAATAAATCTTTGCTTATGAGTCCCTTTTGCCATGGATGCTATGCCATGATTTGAGATTTTGAAGCTCATGTTCCTTTAAAATGTTAAATATAACATAAACTGAGAGCTTCTCCATTGAGACATTTTCTGAGCAGTGGGAATGAATTCACGCACCACCCTACCATGGACACAATGTCTTTCCTAATTTCACTTTAGGAGAGATCTATTTGGAACTATGTGGAATCACATAGGAAACAGTGATTCAAAAATCATACCTTAACACAAATTCCCAAGGACAGCTAAGGAATCTTTTCCCCTTCATTTCAGTCTTCCAAAGTCCTTTCCAATTACTTAGGAATCTTGAATAGTGGTGGTAATCTTTCTTAAGGCCTTAACATATATATATATATATATATATGTATATATATATATATATATATATATATATACATCTTATCTCATTAGTGAAAATGACTTCTTCATATACAAAGTAATGTGTTAATGCAACGAAAGCCACTAATTGAATCAAATTGTCATATCAAACAAGGGCTGCAAAAATGACTCTCCTGGTGCTCTGTCAAGTACAGAACAAGGCAAGATCTTTACCTTCCATTTTCAAGGGGACCCAAGGGATTTAACGATGTTAATGGTTGTCACACAGCTCGAGTCACACACACTGTGCCAACTACACAGAGCTTTGCATCTTGAAATATGAAATATCACATCTATAAATAAAGCTAAGGGCTGTGTATTTCCTTTGAGCTGACCATGAAACTCCCATTGACAGCAATGGGAGTTGCTTAAAAAGATGAGAGGTAGTACCATCTAGGCTGCTGAGAGAGGGATGGGAGCCTTAAAAATATGAGCTCTCATAATCGTTCAGAAAAACTGAAGATATATACTCACATACAAATAAATATAACCTGTGTGCAAATATATGTATACATATACCTTCAGATAGTATGTATGTATGTGTGTGTGTGTGTGTGTGTGTGTGTGTGTGTGTATCCTTAGACTAGATAAACAGAGAGATGGGTGGATAAATAGATAGATATTCTTCTCCCTAATGAGGGCCCTTGTGAAAAGCTTAGAACTGGTTGAGGAAGTAGGGAGAGGGTACTTTTTACCTCAGATACCCATGTCTCCAAAGACAGCAATAACTAGCATTTGAGAATCAAAGCTAATTGTGTTCATTTTGTTTCTGCTTTAATAAATTCCTCCTCTTCCATTTACTAGCTGTAGGACCTCAACAAAATCTCTTACCCTCTCTGGGACTCAGTTTACTTGTCCATAAAATGAAAAGTTTGGACTATATAGATGACTTCTGTGATCTCTTCTATTTCTAAATCTATGATCCTGTGTATGCTCTTGGATAAGTCACTTCACTACTCTCAGCCTTTATTTCCTCTCTATAATGTGAAGGCTTAGACTAAATGACCTTTGAGATTTCTTCTAGCTTTAAATCTACAACTTGACAGTACATAGATACATTTAGTCCACACGTGGACGAGTAATTTTTCTGGGCTGCATGATATTGGGAAGGAGGCTGACTCCTAATGGGTATAGCATGAGCCAAGTACATCATAAATCATGAATCACTGCTGGGAGTTTTCCTATTTCTTCCCTAGAGTATGAACATGGACATTTAGCACTCGATCTTTTATTGGCTTACATTATTCCCTTATTTTGTCTTGAATGTTAGCATTATCCCTTCAGTCTGACTATAGGCTCAAGGGCAAGAACTCTGTCTACTGTGTGTTTTGTATTCTCCTCTAGTTCCTAGCTAGATGCAGGGTGAGGCATTAGTATATCCTAGAAAAGGAATGAAAATTGTGCCCCCTGTGTTTTGCTGTCTCCTAGAAGCTTTGAGCCTTCATATAACATGTGCAACTTGACTTATTACAAAATAAATCCTTCAAGGCTCTGGAGGATGAGATTCTCAGTCATTGATAATATGTGCATTTACAAAAAGCAACTCTCTAAGACTAAAGTTGCAGGTCAGGAGTCGATCTACATTGGTAGAGGGAGTATACTCACTGAGAGTGCCCTTTATAGATGAAATTACATGTCTAATATGAAACAACAAAAAAGTCTCATTAATAAATGTCCTTTCTGTTCCCTTACCCATCCTGCAGTTGTGTACTCTAGGAAGTTGACTACATTACCTATTCAATGCCAACTCAGCAGTACATAATGCCTAGAATAGGTAGCTGTTGATTAAGCAATGAGCAAAAAATGGCTAGTTTTATTCAATTATCTCAGAGTTGAAAGGAATTTCTGAAGCCATCTGATCCAACTCAGGTTTGATGTTTAAATCTCCTCTACCACATATCCAGTAAGTGGTCTTCCAACTTTTCTTCTCTCCTTCTCCCAGAAAACATGCTATGTGGGGTTTCATTAATTAAAGGGAATTATAATTTTGTTTTGAGTTGGAGACTTTTTCAGTGCCCATGGGTTAAGGCTGAAGTGGGGAATAAGTTGTGATACCAGGGTTAAACAATGATAAGGCTTATAGTATGGTTAATAGGAAGGAGTTAATGAGCTAGATGGTCTTAAATTCATTCCCATGAGGCCAGTTGGGAGGAAAAGCCAAATGGTTCAAATATTCACTGAGGAAATGAAATTGTCAGCAAGATGGAACTACGAAAGGCCCTATCTCCATGGGGAGCTCAATCCCCACTGTTTGGAGAATGGCCCAATAAAGAGACTGCTTGGGCCATTAAATAGCAACATGGTGCTCTTGAAGATATGGCCCAAGATCCATGAATGGAGAACCTGAATATCTTCAGACAGAAAGATAATTCCTCTTGGGATTCATTCAAATCACAGCAAGGTTTAGGAGAAAAGCAAAAAGGGAAGAAAAAAATTTGAATACTTCCAAAGCTTGCCTTTGAAATTAGTCAGTCGAGAGGGGAAACATCTTTAAATAAGCAAACCATCAGAATTGTCTTCCTGCCTACATTTGGCTGTTCCTTCCAGTTCATTGGAATATTATTCAGTTGTTTTCGATTGTGTCCAATCTTCTGTGGTCTGGGAAAGGTTCAGGGTAGTTCAAAGTTGTCCCTGGAGAACCCATTCTAATGGAATGGGTTACAGGAAAGAAGTCCCACTAACCTACTGACAAAAGAGGGCTTGGGCTTGTGTATTTGGCTTCTTGGCTGAAGATTATTTGACCTGGTATTTTCCACCAGTTACTTTAATTGTTCTTCAAATTTCTTTGGAGAATCCAATCTTATTATTTTGAAAATCTCCTTTCCTTTGCTGCATGTGAAGGAATGAGGAGCACAAAGTTATTTAAAAAGGGCTGACTCTAGTCCCCTGTGAGAGGTTTGGAGGATATGGGAGGGAGGAGAGGAGAGAGAAGGGAGAAAGAGAGAGAGAGAGAGAGAGAGAGAGAGAGAGAGAGAGAGAGAGAGAGAGAGAGAGAGGCCATCTCCAACAAGCAGGGAATAGCACTTTTTTGCCATTGACAAAGTCAACCGACTACAGATTTGAGTATAAGTGAGTTCCACAGCTGCTCAATTCCTCTAAGGGTTGGGATATTTATAGAGGAAATTGTAAATTCTGCATGCTGGACCTCATCCTGGGTCAAGTAGCAGTGGCTAAAAAGATCGGTCCAGCGTAGAAACAAAGAGAGTTTGACTTGGAAAGGCATGCTGAATTCAATTCCTACTTCAGACATTTTAACTAGTACATAATTACATTCCAGTCATCTCACCACTCAAAACCTCAGTTCCCCCATCTGTAAAATGGCTACCATCCCATTTGTACTCTCTGCCTCACAGGCATTTCACAAAAGCAAAAGTATTTTAGAAGCCTGAGTGGTTGCTGTGGTTACCTGGAATATGTAGCTTGGGAGACCGGTTCAGAATTAAAGGAAAAAACATCTCAGACAAAATCAACCCCTTGCTCTTAGACATCTAGCCCTGCCCTTGCAAAGCGTCTACCCCTTCTGTCTCCTCTCTATTACCAGGCCATGCTAAACATGCCCCACCCCAAACACATGCAAGTCATCATGAACCAGGGATATGAACACCTAAAAGAAATGAAAAGACAATGATTGTCAAACCAAACAAATTGTTTTTTAACCAACCTGTTGTACAGTCAATTAGCATTCACCAAGAACCTATTATGTGTCAGATACTATACTCAGCATAAAGAAAGTCTTTCAAGGAGCTCCCAGTCTAATTAGGGAAGGCAACTTGCAAACACCTATGCACAGACAAGATAGATATTAGAGCTAATCGGCAGAGGGAAGGTCCTAGGGTTAAGGGGGATCAGGAAAGTTTTCTTGTAAGAGGAGGAATTTGAGTTGGAACTTAATGGAAGCCAAGGAATCCAGGAGGCAGAGGAGGGAGAGATGATTCCAAGCATAGCGAACATGCCTAGAACTGGGAGATGGTGTGTTTCATTGGAAAAACAGCAAGAAGCCTGGTGTCACTAGATCACAGATTACATGGACGTGAATATGGTGCAAGAAAAATGGAAAGTTGTGCGTGGGGGAAGTTATGCGGATTTTCTATATGATCCTGAAAGTGATAGGGAGTCACTAGGGTTTACTGAATAGGCGGGGTGGCATGGTTATATTTCTGCTTTAAGTAGGTAATTTGATATTCATAGCAGCTCTTTTTGTAATGGCAAAGAATTGGAAATTTAGGGGATGCCCATCAATTGGGGGATGTCTAAACAAGTTATGGTACATGAAATACTATGGAATACTGTTGGTCTATAAGAAACCAGAAATGGTTGAATTAGGATCTGATGCTGAGTGAAGGGAGTAGAACCTAGAGAACAATGTACACATCAACAACATTGTAAGATGAAGAACCTTGATGGAAGCAACTCCTCTCAACAGTCCAGAGAGTTAGGACAATTGTATTTGACTGGCTATGGATTATATTATCCTCATCCAGAGGAAGAAAAACAAAACAAAACAAAACAATGCACACACACAAAACCCCTTCCGAATCTGATGAACACTTTATAAAAAATATCTCTTATGTATCTCTTTCCCTTAATCCTAATTCCTCATGCCAAAATGACTAATTTGTAAACATGTTTATCAAAATATGTATATTCAGTGCTAACATGACTATTTGCTGCTGAGGGGAGGGGTTTGGGAAGGGATGGTGGAAGGAAATTTTGTAACTTAAAAATATACATGTGCATATGGATGAACATAAATAATTTTTTTAGATTTTTCAAGGCAATGGGGTTAAGTGGCTTGGGCAAGGCCACATGGCTAGGTAATTATTAAATGTCTGAGTGCAGATGTGAACCCAGGTACTCCTGACTCCAAGGCTAGTGCTCCATCCAGTGCATCACCTAACTGCCCCCAACATAATTAATTTTTAAAAAATAAAGTGAAAGAAAGAGAAAAAAGAAGGTAAATTGATAGCTGAGTGGAGGAGAGACTGGAGTAAAGTGAGACTTGAGGGAGGGAGACCAACAAGCAGGTTATTAAAAAAAAGGAGACCCAGCAAAGTGGTGATAGTGTCAAAGAAGAGAAGGGAGCATATATAAGAGATAGTACAAAGGTAAAGTTGACAGACTTCGCAATAAATTGGCTATGGAATGTAAGAGAGAGGAACCTAGGTGGGAAGGTGATGGCACCTCAGCAGTAATAGGGAAGTAAAAGGAAGGTTTGGGGATAAACATAATTACTTCAGTTTTAAACATATTGAGTTCAAGATGTCTAGTTAGAGATAGTAGTTAGAGATGCATGATAGCAGGTTAGGAGAGAGGTTAGAGCTAGATATGTATCATTGGCAAAAACATGATAATTGAATCTGTGCGAGCTGATGGATGATCAAATTAAAAAGTACAGAGGAAGAAGAGAAGAGAGTCATAGGCCTAGTCCTAGGGAAACCCATCTTTAGAGGGTGTAATCTGAATGAATATCCAGCAAAGGAGCCTGAGAAGAAGCAGTCAGATAGGAAGAAGGAGGACGAAGAATGAAAATTGTCACAAAGACATGCAAAGAGACATATGAAGTCAAGCAGAAAGGGGCAATAGATAGAGTCCAGAGGCTGCAGAGGGTCCAAGAAGGATGAGAATTGAGAAAAAGTCATTGGATTTAGCAGTAACTTTGGATGGAGAAGTTGTAGTTGAGTGATGAGTTTAGAAACCAGACTAAAGAAAGTTAAGAAGAGAGTGAGAAGAAAGGAAAGTGGGGGCATTGATTGCAGATGTCTTTCTCAAGAAGTTTAACCACATAAGGGAAGAGACCTGTGGGATGATAACTAGTGAGAATGGATGGAGCTAGTGATAGATGAGAATAGGGGACTATAGGCACGTGTGCAGCTAATAGGGAAGCAATCAGTAGACAGGGAGAGATTGAACAAAGGAGACTGGCAATGACAGAGGGAACAATCTACAGAAAAAAGGATGGCAGAGGATCCCTTGCACACATAGAAGGGGTTTGCCTTGATAAGGAGGACCATCTCTTAATGTGAAACAGGGTTTAAAGAGGAAAGTGATAGAAGGCATCTGAGTGATATGAGAAGAAGAGTAGGGGAGAAGAGAGAGCACTCAGTGAATAATTTTAATTTTTTAGTGAAATATGAGGCAAAGTTCTCAGCTAAGGGAGTGGAGGAAGTAAGAGCCATGGGAGATTTGAGGAAGAATGAAAAATTTTAGAAAAGACACTGTAGTGAGTGAGCTAGTGTGCCAATTAGGGAAGTGTAAAAGGATTGTTTTGCAGCAGTGAGGTCCCAGTTGAGAAAATGTAATGTAAATTTGTAGTAGATTCAATCAGCATGGTTTTGTGATTTTTTTCCCCAGTTTATTCCACAGTACATGAGTAAGAGAAAGGTCAGTGGATGATAGGAATAATTCAGGACTGACACTTGGCAGGAGAAGATCTCTGATGGGATAAAGAAACTTGAGACAAGAGAACAGTATAGAGGTTAACTTGCTTCCCACAGGGCAAACATGGAGAAAAGAGGAGACTAGTCAGTGCAAGGGGGATGATCTGAAAAGAAACTATAGCCAGTGCAAGAGTGATGTTCTGGGAAAGAACTGAGGCACTGATGGATTGGGGGAGGGGGTCAAGGTAAAGATGAGAGAGAGATGAAGTGATAACAGATTGTGATCAGAGTTAACAAACATGGAAAAGAGCAAGAGATAACAAGTGAGTGATAAGAAAATCAAGGTGATGACCATCTCTATTTTAGCTGTGGTGAGGTGAGCTATAGGAAATAAGGAATTTGAGTAACTAGGAAGTTAGGAGGATTGAGGAAGTCATATGCATATTTGAAGTCTACTAATGAGGAAAGAAACTAAAGAGGCAAGAAAGACCACGGGGCAGATGCTAAAGTCTCTGTGGAAGTAAGCTCGACAGACAAGTAACTAGAATTATAATTGAGTAGTAGCTATGAAATGAGTGAAATTTAAAGGCATAGAGATGATACTAGAAGAGGGTGAGTCTGAAAGTAGCAATGGAGATCAAGGCGTATTCTAACTACTCCACTTCAATCAATGAGAGAGAGGGGAATGAGTGAAAGGCTAACCAATACCGGTAAGAAAGGTAAGGAGGGAGTCATATCTCAGTGAGTGTCAGAAGATAGAAAAATAGGAAAGGAAAAGGTTTAAGAGGAAATCTAGTTTTTGTTATCTGTGGAGCAGGCATTGCAGAGAGCACATGGTAAAAAGGATTCGTAGTTTAAAAAATGAGTCATTGGTGGGTTTGTGTTAAGGGGATGAGAATAAGGGAGCAGAGAATGAAGTTTCTATGACAGCCAGGGATTCAGAATCATTGAAAATGAGAGGGTATGACCATATAAGAGTTTGTTAATCATTGTTGAACTATTTCAAATGAGTATTCAATGGAGGTAGAGTCCTTTTAGGGTGTTAAGGGGCGGCTCAGAAGAAGAGACTCATTGAGGGAGTGAATGGAATTATTTTTCTCTCTCTCTCTCTCTCTCTCGATAATAGGAAGGGTCCCATACAAGCAGAAAGAGACTAGCCCAGAAAGCTGGCAGGAGATGGAATACAGATGGGTTATTTATGTTGAGATAGTAAAACATGGTATCTACCTATCATAAATCTTTGGGAAAATATTTTTAACAATAATCCAGTTTATTAAATCTGGTTAAATGTAAGTTCATCAAAGACAAGGACTATATTTTGTATTTTGTTTTTATTGGACTCAATTAATAAGCAATATTTAAGTAATTATTATATACCAAACACTGTATTAAGCACTGAGGACACAAAGGCAAAGTAAAAGAGTCCCTGCTCCTTAGGAGCTTAAATTCTAAAGGTGATACGTATAGAGATAGATATATAAAATATACATCTTAGAGAAGTCTGCACTAGCTGCTGGGAAGAGTGGGAAATATCGCATGCAGAAGGCAGTGGTTGAGTTGAGTCATGAAGGAAGCCAGAGATTCTAAGGGAAGAAAACAAGCATTTATATAGTGCCTACTATATGCTCAAGTTGTTTTTATGATCTCATTTGATCCCCACAATAGTCTTGGGAAGTAGGTGCTATTATTATTTTCATTTTACAGAAGAGTAAACTGAGGCAAACAAGTTAAATGACATACCCAGGGTTGCTCAACTAGGAAGTGTCTGAGGCCAAATTTGAATCCAGATCTTTCTAACTCCAGCCCCAGTACTTTCTCCACTGTACCACCTAGTTTTCTCGCATCTAAGAGGCTGAGAGAACATTGCAGGCACTGAGAAATAGCCAGTGTTGAATCCCTAGCACCTTGCTAAGAATCTACCAAGTACTCATTGAATTAAATTAAAAGCAAATGTGCCAACCTCATTTCCCATAATCTGCATGCATTAATATGTTCATGAAGGGTTAATTAAACTCACATAGATAATTAAGGGAATTTAAGGATGTTTAGGCCAAGTACTAAACTATATGAAGGGAAATGACCCTATTTAAAAATGCCAGGAGAGCCCTCTGCTTCTATGCAATGTGATGTTTTTTTCCTCGTAAACTTGTTTTTTTTTAATGCGTTGATGGGTAGTTCTTTTTTCTATTTCATTTTCATTATCAAATTCTCTCCTTTCCCCTCCTCCACTCAGTAAGAAGGCAAGACAAATAAAGCCTATTGAATAAAAAACATAAAGTAATTCAAAATAAATTCCTACATTTCCCATATCCAGAAAGAAAAGCAAGGAAGAAAATAATCTAGGCTTTGATCTGCAGTCTGAGTCCATCAGCTTTCTCTCTGGAGGCAGATAGCATGGTTCATCATGAACAGTATTGTGATTAGCCATTGTGTTAATCTTAGTTCCTACATCTTTCAGATCTGATGTGACATTTTTAAAAAAAGATGAATTTCCATTTGTATATGAAGTGGACAGACCACTTCAATGGGCAGACAGAGTCTATAGAACAGAGAACAGAGATGTGACTATTTGGTTCCATTTGGTCCATTTGTGAGGGAGCACAGAGTCCTAGGAGGATAGAAACCAGTGACATTTGCTTAAATTATTTTCTTTATATCTATTTCATTCTTTTGAGGTTTCTAGTGGGTTAGTTGGGTAGCAGGGCAAAAGATCCAATTGTTATCTAGTCATTGCATTTTGCATTGAGGGCTCCTTTCTCCCTCCTGTTCAGGCCCCATCTAAGAGTGAATCAGGAGTTTGCAACATATTATGCGGCTCCAAGAATGTACCATCTCAGCTACTGCGCCCCTGGAGCCCAGCAAAAACAAAAACACAAAGACTGAGCTAGTTGAAAAAAATTGTACTGTTAGTCCTGAAATTTCACTTTAATAATGAACATTCCAATCTATCTCATACAGAAAATAACAGAGTGATGTTCTAGGAAGTTCCAGCATTCTACCTCTACGAGGGCAGGTGGGACAGTGAAAAGAACACTAGATTTGAAGCCAAGAGGACCTGGGTTTGAATACTACTTTTACAACTTCCTACTTGAGGGACATTTGACAAATCACTTGACCACTTCACTCTCACAAGTCAATGTCCATCCTATTAACATAAGATGTCAGTCGAAATTGTCTCTGAGGCTTGTAAATCTATGAACCATGTATGTATGATTTGGGGCATTTCACTTTACCTCCCTGAATTTCAGATTTCTCATTTGTAAAATTGGGGGGGGGGTAGATTGGATGACTTCTAAGGTTCCTTTAAAATCTCCATCTATTGTCATGATTCTCAATGTCTCCTGCTCCATGTTATGACCATATATGACTGGGTCACACCTAATCAACCTAATTATCTTGAGTCCAGATTGACTAGTGTGATCAAGGGCCATCTGATTTAATCGTTGAGATGGTAGAAAATTCCTAAAGGACTCACAAATCAGTTCACTAAAGGAACACTTTTGAGATGCACTAGGAGTAGGAGGCAGGTAATGGAGCTGAAGACAGGCTACTAACAACTTTACAGACTGGATGTATTATCTCAGTTGATGCACAATAGAAGGATGACAAAACCCCCACTCGCCAAATCTTTATTTTGTTCTGAAATTCTAACTTGTGTGCTTCTCAGAGCAGGGATTACAATATGGACACCAGCGTGGGCTATAAAAGGAGACATCCACGGTCATCGTATAAGGCAGTCAACCCTGAAGGAACTGGGGATTCCCAATGGACTCAGTTGCTGAAGGGCTTGGCTATTGTCACCTCTCTTAGAATGGAACAGAACGATTAGCTATAGATGCATGGATACCATTTAGCAACATGAGGCTTTCCAATCTGCCTTGTGTCAGTGGCTTTTACAGCCATTTAGCTATATGAAGAGATGCTATACTTCCCTGGGGGAGGGGGGAATTAAGATGTTTTGTATGTGAAAAGGAGATATTAAAAAATATGGAGTCTGGCACCGATCTCCCTCCTTCATTGCAGCCTGCGTGGACACCATCAGAAATAAACATTACATTAAGAGTCACCAACATGAAAATAAAATAAAAAAAAGAAACCCTCTGTGATAATGAAAAGGTCAGTGCTCAGAAAGGTTACTCAACAGTGGCTCCGTGGAAGCTTGGCAGCTCACGGAGCCCAGGACCACAATGCTAATCTGGAACAGTGGGCTGCCTTAGGACCCTCTGAAGCTGTGGTTGAATATGCTCTCAGCAAGGCATGGAAGACTCAGTGGGTTCTCTCCACCCCCCAACCCCAGGGCAGGACAATAGCCTTTATTTGAGGATTCATTTTGTTAATCTCTCCCACACTGTTTCCCATTGTGGGCTCTGGGCTTATTTATTTTTTAAGAAATGGATCTGACAGAGGCTTCAGTCAACACTGACTGTTCCAGATAATTCTGTATGAATGGGCGGCCTACAGATGCTTATTATTGATGCTGGCCCACAGAGTACAGAACAGCAGCTTCAAACACATCCTTGGAGTTTGCCTTCCAATTGTGTTTTTGCAGTTACTGGCCCTGCTTTCGTTGTCTCCAAAAAAAAGGACAGGTGAGTCCTGGCTCTAGTCAGTGCTTCCCCGGCAACCATTGTTTGATGCTAGAACATAGATTAGGACTAGCTGTGTCTATCGAGCTGAGGTGCCTTCACCGAATCTCACTTTATTTCCACAAAGTGAGGGGGCGAACTATGGCACTGTCCAAAGTGGTTAGAGCTCCAAGTGCTTTGTTTTTCTTTTGGGAAAATATCTATAAGTTCTATTCCATTCTTTTCAGGTAAAAGCTAAAGGATGTTGTATGAGACCTGATGGGGAAATACCGACATGGGGGAGCAGCTGATGCTTGCAATCTATGTGACTTTGAGTAAATCGCTTCTCCTCCTTGGGTTTCAGTTTCTTCCTCTATAAAAATGAGATAGTTGAATTGATGGTCCCTGAGGTAGCTTCTAGCATGAAATCTATGAGTCTATAGGTGACCTTGCATAAGCCAATTCACCTAACAAGCTGCCCTCAGTTTCATCATCTGAGGAATGAGGTAATTAGACTAGATGACATCTGGGTTTCCTTATAGCTCCAGATTTAGGATTCTAGAATCTTCTAAGGGCTCAAAGATAATGATCAGATTCATTGTTAATTCATAGGTAGCAATTTTGACCCTGAGGAAATTCATCTGGGGGTGGTATAGAGCAGGGAGGGTTATAGATAATGACAATAAGCAAGGAGGGGTATGCCAAAGAGGAGCTCACCTGGTGTGTGGCCAGGTGAGGAAGCACATGCCATCTGGTACCTTCCTATTTTAGCTAATTATTCCTGCTGACTTGGTGCTAAAATTGGCTATAATGACACAGCAGATGTCCAAGTACTCTAAGTGTCAACTTCATCTCAGTACACTGAGGCAAAACTCTGATCACCCTGTCCTAGTCACAGCTCTGGTGGTGAGAATGTTATTTTTTTGCTTTTAGTTCTGAGTCTCACAAAGGTTGAAAATACTGTGACTTATGACAGGGAAGGGCTCTAACAATCAGTACATACAGCTCAGGAAACAGAAATAAAAGAAAGTCCTCAGCTAAGAGCATTGTGAGTTAGCAAGTGGGTGGTATTCTCTTATTCACAGTCAAAGCTAGGATGGGCTAGACAATTTTGCCCAGGTTTCAAGATCTGGGGCTTCTTTTCAACACCTGGGACCTTCCAAGTGAGTTCTAATTAGGCTATAAAAAATAGAGTTTAAACAATTTTAGTCACTAATTAATTTAAGCAAGCCTGCAGGGTACCTATCCATGACTACATAGTTCCATTTCTTTAAATTCTTTTAATAACATTACATTTGGGTGGCATTCTTATAGAGATAACTCTCATAGATTCATACTGATGTTTTAATCAGGAGTTCTATTTTGAGCAAAGATATAAATGCAGCTGTCAAAAATATTTGGGTACTGAGCTTCTCAGTCATTAAGTGTCCAGAAAACTGAAGCTTGGAGGCTGAATACATCACCAGCTACTGGCCTTTCCTGAAATCGCAGGCACAATTACAAAGGAAAATTATTCAGTCCCTAGGTGCCATGATTTCCAAATCCAATCTTATCTAAATGACAAATGTCCCAATCCTAATTGCCTAAACAATGGGGACCCTGGATAGGATTCCCTTCACTTCACACACTTTTTTTGTAGATATTTAGGAAATAACCCTAACTTACCACTTTGTTAAAGGTAGAAACAGCTTATGAGCACCTTAACTGACCATTTCCTCAAGGTTATATTTTTTTTGCTTCTTCCCTAGTTTCTGTTTTCGGTTGTTTGCTGAAGGAATCATGTCAAGAAACCTTTCAGAATTCATAATCAACTATATTTTCTTTAGTGAACTGGTCATGAATTAAAAGAAGCATATGTACTAAGAAACTTTCTGTACTGACTGTCTATAAGACAAACAAGATGTATTTGTATCTCTATGAGTAATTATATTATATACTACTTCAAATGGTTATAGAATATCATAGAGTGCTACACATATTTATAGTCACTGACCACCTTGACAGAATGTTGGAAAGCAGAGAGGAAGAGAATTCCAGAAATCTATCTCATCTTCCAGAATTTTAGTCAGAACTGATATCTCATGGGTATGCTATATCTATATCTATATCTATATCTATATCTATATCTATATCTATATCTATATCTATATCTATATCTATATCTATATCTATATCTATATCTATATCTATATCTATATCTATATCTATATCTATATATATCTATATATATATATCTATATATATATCCATCATGCTTCCAGTTTCATCGTTAAATATCCTTGGATGTTCTGACTTAGTAGAGCTTTTTGTAAACTTATTCTCTTCATTACAACTCACTATTTTATAACTTCTTCCTTCAGAAATCAAAGCTATAGTCACAAAAAAAATGCTTTACATCACTATCGGTTAGAGAAATGCAAATTAAAACAACTCTGAGATTCCATATCATATCTATCAGATTGGCTAACTTGATAGAAAAGGAAAATGATAAATCCCAGAGGGGCTTTCAACAAACTGGAGTATTAAATGTGCTACTGGTGGAACTGCAAACAAGGCAGAACATTCTAGAGAACAATTTGGAATTATGTCAAAAGGGCTATAAAACTATAATACCCCTTGATCTAGCAATACTACTACTAGCACTATATCCCAAAGAGATAAAAGAAAAGGGAAAGGCCCTATATGTACAACATATAGCTCTTTTGTAGCATTAAAGAACTGGAAATTTGGGAATAGCAATCAATTGGGGAATTACTGAACAAATTTGAGTATATGATTGTGATGAAATTCTGTTGTGCTATAAAATGACAAACAGAATGGTTGTTAAAAAATTGGGAAAGACTAAATGAACTGATGCAAAGTGAGTAAGTAGAACTAGGAGAACACTGTACACAATAAGAGAAATATTGTAAGAATGATCAATTGTGAAGCAATTAGCTACTTTAATCAAAACAATAATTCAAGACAGTTCCAAATGATAGAGAACTTTTTAACTGAGTACAAATTGAAATATACTTCTTTAGACTTTATTTCTCTGGAATTATGTTTTGCCACATGGCTAATATCAAAATAAATTTTAAATGATTTCACATACATAATCAACATTGTATTGTTTTTTTTTTTCTCAAGGGGTTGGGAGAGGGCAGGAGAGAGGAAGAAAACTTGAAACTCAAAATTTTGAAAAAATGAATGTTAAATTTTTTTATGTATAATTGGGGAATATTTAACAAAATATATTTTAAAATTAACTCCAATTGCAACCTGCAAGATTTTACAAATTAATTTATATTCTAAACTTTTTTTGATGTTGGCTTCCACATCTTTGTTATTTGTCAAAAGTAACTAGTACCTGCTGATTAAAGTAGTTTCTAAACTTTTTTTTAAAAAAATCTCTTTTTGGGGCAGCTAGGTAGCATAGTATATAGAGCACCAACCCTGGAGTCAGGAGGACCTGAGTTCAAATCCAGCCTCAGACACTTAATAATTGCCTAGCTTCGTGACCTTAGTCTAGTCACTTAATCCCATTGCCTTAAATAAATAAAAGTTTTAAAAAACAACCTCTTCTTGAAACTTTAAAGTTTTTTTTTTTAAAAAAAACATAAAAATCTCACTCTTAAACTCTTCATGGCATGGAAGTGGCATCAGATTCTAATCAATAGAACACAATTTCATCTGATTCTCCTATGATGGAAAGATCCAAAGGACACTAGCTATATTTTGTAATGGCCAGTCTCTTTGCCAGTAGTTTGCCCCGTAAACGATAGATTCTTTGGTTGTGGTAACACATGAAACAAGGAACTATACAAAATAGAGCTCCTTCTGCAACTTGATGGTACTGCTAAAAATAAAAAGTTTTGTTTTGACTATCTTTAAATATTAACACCTATTTCAACTAGAGTTCCTTGTCCAGTGACCAATGGACATACTATTAGAATAACTGAGTCATATTACCCTTGACAGTCTCTTCATAAATGAATCGGAGGTTAAAAGAAAATTATTATTACAAAGGAAAGACTGGAAATAGTTTTTTGGGCGAGGCAAATAAAAGAGTTTGCAGTGTTAACTTTATTATGCATCCAAATGCATCAAGCATAATTTCCTAAATCACTTGGTCATCTTATTGTATATATTAGCTAAAAGATCACTAGGAAGATAGTTGTGGATTACTGCCAGTATCTGTGGGAGTCAGGAAAGGAGTGGGGAAATATTATGAGTCATTTGATGAGATACTTCTAATTAAATCAACATACATTACAATATAGGGTAACTTCAATGCAGAGGTAAATACAGGGAGGAGCAGGTAGGAGGTGCTGCAGTGGATAGAGCACCTGGAGTCAGGAAGTCCTGAGTTCAAATCTGCCCTCAGACACTTAGTAGTTATATGACCCCAGGCAAGTCACCTAGCTCTATTTGCCTCAGGTTCTTCATCTGTAAAATGAGCTAAAGAAGGAAATGGGGAACCATTCCAATATCTTGAACAAGAAAACTCCAAACAGGATCATGAAGAGTGGCACAAGATTGAAACAACAACAGTCACAGGGAACAATGGCAACAAATATTGGATTGAGGTTCATGTGAAAGAAATGTGAGAATACAAAGACTTATAGACTGTATAAGCTCCACATTTATATATGATAACCACTTTCTCAAAGAAGAAAGTCAAGAGGTATTAAACATGATAGGTATTGAATAACATGACAGGAATGAAACTGATTATATTTTAATGAGTAGGAAATGACCAGTTATCAATGTGAATCATTTCCTAATTAACTGTCAGTGTATAGTTGACTTCTTAGAACAAAATCAAAATCCATATCATATCAGAAAAATAAAAATGAGAAATATGTTATTCAATTAAAACAATTCACCATCTTGACCTATTTAAGCTAGTTTTTGAGGCTGAAAAATAGAAGATGGATAAAGGAACAGAGATCGACAAACCTAGGAAAGTTTAATTAATATAAATCAGTGGCCATGAAATAAAGATGGTCACTAAATATCTTCTATAGGATGATGGTATACCTTCTATAGAATGATCGTTTTCATTTCTTTTTTAGATCACTCCTAAATTACCATGCTTCCTTCTAATAAATAGCATGCTCACATAAATTCAAAATCTACAGTCACTGCAAAGAGGGTACATTCATTTTTACATAAGTGGATATTTGCCTCTCAATGGCAATTCTCTTTTTTGAATCACAAAGAATATAATAATATATATCCAAGGGCCTCGAGGAACATCTTGTGTGAAGTGTCTTTTTGTTGCCATAGAATGGCAAGTTTACTTAACCAATTGAAATCAATGATATACAGATGTTTTTTGGAAGTGACTATGGCTTCTCAAAAACTATGCCAGTTTAACCTGAACTCTGGCAAAGTCTACCAAGCTGGAAAGACTTATCTCAGGGCATATTGTGTGTTTCTGTTGTCCAATGACCAACCAATGATAAAGAAATTAATCAATAGGAGGTTGGCCACTAGATGAAGGATTCTTTGGTTAAGGTGCCCCAATAAACAAAGAAAAATAGAGAATTATTCTGTTTTGTATATGCTCCTGGTAAAGAATATGTAAAGGGGGTAGACAGTACTATGAATTGTAGTTTCTAGATCAAAACATAAATTTAATGATACCCTCACTTTCAATTTAAGCTCCTTCCCCACTGCTCTGGAAATTCTACATTTGGAGAAATAATGGAACTTTTAATCTCTTTGATTCCAAACTCTTTCTTATGTTTCAGCTTCTACTAAAGATCCTATATAGACAAAGGTACGTTACAGCTAATCAAAAATGGTGGCATACTGTGGAACTTTAACTCGGAGAAATAAAAAAAAAATGTTGAGTACAAGTATGGCAGAGAAAAGGGGTGATTAATAGTACTAAAACACATGAAAACTAGAGTACAGTGTAGGTCAAAGTTCATTCCTCAGACTCTATAAATGCTGATGAAGTTTTAGAAGTGTAACAAGTAATTTTATTTTATTTTATTTTATTTTATTTTATTTTATTTTATTTTATTTTATTTTATTTTATTTTAGGTTTTTTTGTAAGGCAAATGGGGTTAAGTGGCTTGCCCAAGGCCACACAGCTAGGATAAAGCTAGTGTTTTATCCACTGTGCCACCTAGCTGCCCCAAGAAGTAATTTTAAAAGTTTATATTTGCTTTTGTTTTTAATATAATCAAAGCCTGACCACTGCTCTTTTTTTGCTAAATTGAAATTTACAATAACATGCAAAGAGCCATGTCTTTATTTTATGCAGCCTGCCCAACAAAACTTGACATTTATGCTGCATTTCAGCACTTTTTTGTAGGTCAAAATTCTAGAGGAAAGTTATGGAATTTATTCTGCAGCCATCTTACCTTGTGATGGTTAGAAATCTTTGTACCAGAGCAGACTACAGTATAAAATGATGTCATCAAGATAGTTGCATGCTTCCTCCTCTTCTTTTCTCTCCCTGCTGCCTGGAGATTATGGACTTGGATATTCTCATTTGATCTTGATTAGAAATGTGTGGATGGTAAATTATTCCATTCACTTCTCATTCTTGATGAACAGTGAATTAGTCTAACAACATTTATAATTTTATCCATTTATTATTTGAGAATATTAAAAGTGAGTAGCTATTAAGGGGCCTCTCTCAGGTTGCAAAAATTATATAATTTTATTTTGTTTATTTTCCAGTGTAATTGCCTCAGGATTATCTCCACACTCATCCTGACAGACATTTGTATACGATTTTCTATACTTATTCATCTCTTCACTCACACAACCACCACCCTAGGTCAGACCTAAATCATATCTTGCCTTATCTATTGTAAGAACCTTTTAATTGTTCCCCTTGCATTCATCTCTTCCCTCTTAAATCTACCCTTCACATAGCTGCCAAAGTGATTTTTCTAAAACATAAGTCTGTTCTTGTTAACCTCCTCTTTCCTTCCCCCCAACTCGTGAAACTCCAGTGGCTCCATATGACCTCTAGGATGAAATGCAAACACTTCTATTTGTAATTTGAAGCTCTTTGCAATCTTACCATAACTTTTTCCCCAACCTTATTATACATCACTCTCCTGTACACATTCTGTGCTTCAACCAAACTAGAATTTTTGCTGGTTTTTTTACACATAATTCCATCTTCTATTTCTGTGTCTTAACATAGGTGGTTCTCCATGTCTGGATGTAATCCTTTCTCAATCTATTTACTAAAAACCCTAGTTTCTTTCAGTGCTTATTTTCCTGATACTTGCCCCTTATAAACCCTCTCAAATTCCCTTATTTATTTTGTTTAGACATTGTATCTTTATATGTATATATAGTTTCCCCAAAAGAACAATAGGGACTTTTTATTACGTTCTGTTCGAATCACCAGCACCTAGGACAGTTTCTGAATCATGGTGAATACTTAATCAATTTTTGTTGATGATTCAGTTGATCCATTATCATATGTACTAGTAAGGTGATCTTAAGGTAGAAGGAACTACAGTTGTGAGAGAATTTATCTCACTGTTGAGGCTCAGTGTCAACTAATAATAATTTTATATCACCACTTGTATGAGAAACAGTGCAAAAGATAATCAAAATGTATTTTTCTGTACTGGATACTGTACTAATCTATTAGGATATAAAGAAAAGCAAAACACAGCCCCTCCTCTTAAAGAACTAACAGCAAATGGGGGACAAACCATCCGGAGATGGTAAGAGAAAGGACAGAGAATGGTTGCCCATAGATAAGATTTGAGTTGAGTTTTGGAGGAAGGAAGGAAAGCCACAAAGGTGGAGAATAGGAGGGAAAGCATTCCAGGCACAGGAAATGACTGGTGAAAAATTGCTGAGTTGAGATTTGGAACATCATGGGTGAGAAAGAGTAAGAAGGCTGGTGTAGCTGGATTTGAGAGTTAACGGGAGAATCCAAGAAGACTGAAACTGGAAGAGGGTGGCAAGTTATGAAGAAATTTATAATCCAGAGAGTTTTATATTTGATCCTGAGGTTGATAAGAAGCCACTGGAGTTCATTGATCGGAGGGAGGAGTGGCATGGTTAGGTTCCTCTGTTAGAGGAAATTCCCTTTAATAGCTCAGTCGAAAATGGACTGGAGGGCAGCTAGGTGGTGCAGTGGATAGAGCACCGGCCCTGGAGTCAGGAGTACCTGAGTTCAAATCCGGCCTCAGGCACTTAATAATTACCTAGCTGTGTGGCCTTGGCCAAGGCATTTAACCCCATTGCCTTGCAAAAACTAAAAGCAAAAAAATGGGCTGGAGTAGGAAGAAACTTGAAAGGAAGCTGATTGAACAGCCCAATTTTGCAATACTCCAGACATAAGATGATGAAAACTTGTACCAGAATGGTGGCAGTTTCAGAAATGAGAAGGGGGTCTCTATAAGAGATGCCAACTATAAAGGTAGAAATGGAAGGACCTGACTTGGATATAGTGGGGTGAGGGGGGATGTGAGAATGGAGTTGAGAATGACAACTAACTAGATTG
Organism: Macrotis lagotis; assembly: GCF_037893015.1. Taxonomy (NCBI): domain Eukaryota; kingdom Metazoa; phylum Chordata; class Mammalia; order Peramelemorphia; family Peramelidae; genus Macrotis; species Macrotis lagotis. The sequence goes on from NC_133666.1 coordinate 23,660,886, forward strand.
TGAGCCGGGAAGACTGTGAATATGGTAGTGATCTCTACAGTAATAAGGAAGATAAGAAGATGGGAGATGCTGAGTTCTGTTTTAGACATGCTCAGTTTGAAATAGCTACATGATATTCAAGATATCCAAGAAACATTTGGTTATGAACAAGAGGTCAGAGGAGAAATTAGGACTTGGTAAAGAGTGGTTATAAAGGGAACCAATGAGATGTATTGAGATCCCCGTGATCAAGTTATTACAGAGGAAGAAGTGAAGAGGGTCTAGGCTCTGCTCTTGAGAAATATCCATAGTGGGCATGACAATGATAAAGTTCAAACAAAGGAAACTGAGGAGGAACGGTTTTACAAATATAAGAAGAAGCAGGAGAGAGGAGTATCCTGAAAACTTGAGACGAGAGTATACAGGAGAAGAAGATTCTCAATAGTGCCAAAGACTGCAGAGAGGTTAAGAAAGATCAGGACTTGAGGCTGCTAGTGGCTCCATGCATAGAACAATGGCCCTGGAGTCAGGAGGCCCTGAGTTCAAATTTGACCTCATCCATTTCATAATTATCTAACTGTGTGACCTTGGGCAAGTCACTTAGCCCCATTGCCTTGCAAAAACAACAAAAAAGGAAGATCAGGAGTAAGAAAGGCCACTGATTAAATTGGGTAATTAGGACATCATTGGTAGCTTTGAATAAAGCAATTTCTGTTGAATTATGAAGTAAGAAGTTAAACTGAAAAGATTTAGAAGAGAGTAAAAGTAGAGGCACCAGATACAGATGGTTTTCTCAAGTTCAGACACAGGAAGGAGTGGTACATGATGACAGCTTGCGAGGATGGTAGGACTAGGTGAGACATTCTTAGTTTTTGTTTGTTTTTAGAATGAGGGAAATTTGAGTGTTTTTCTAGCCAGTGGTTAAGTAGCCAGTAGAGAGGAAAACATTGCAAAGATGCAAGAGAGCACAATCTGTTGGAGAGGATGGATCAAGGGCACATGTAAGAGGGTTGCCTTGGCAAATAGTAGAGCCACTTCTTGCTATGAGACAAGGGCAAAGAAGAAAATGGAGGAAGAATGATATGAGATGAGGAAGAGGGAAGAAAATAGAGCTCTTAACACATTACCTCATTTTTTTTTGAGAAGTATAAAATGAGGCCCTCAGATGAGAGAGTGAAGAGGGATGTCTATGAGAATCTTAAAGAAAGATTAAAAGAATTTGAATAGGCACCATGATGATTAGGATAATGAATCGATTAGGAAGATACCAAAAATATTGGCTTACCACATTGGCAGTGAGGGCACAATTAAGATTCCATAGCAAATTTGTAGTGGATATAGTCAGCACAATTTCAAAACTTTTCCCAGTTCCATCAACAGAAGTGAATAGGATCAAAGGTGGTGGATGACAGAAGTGAACCATGACTTTTAGTCATGATCAGCAAAATGGTAAGGAGGGTAAGAGAGTAGAATTGAGTTGGTTTCTTAGGGAAAACAGGAGAGGGAGAAGAGAAAAGGGAGGGGAGAGAGGACAGAGGAGAAGGAAGGGCCAAGAAAGGAAGAGTTAGGGGAAGGGAAAGAGAACTGCAATAGAAGGGGAATTTTCATTAGCAGATAGTTTCCCTTCCTCACTCAAGAGCAGCCATACCTGCATGCCGGTGATCTGAGGTGGGCACTTTATTGCGCTTCTAGGGGAAGGTTAATTGCTTTGGGGCAGAAACATTGTGTTCCACCACTGGAATACACAAAGACTGTGTGACTCAATGAGTTTTGTGTGCTGTACTGGGGTACATCTTCTCATTATCTGGTATTCTGGGTTCAGATGGACCTTATTTTTTTAACCATCTTCAAGATAAAAGGGTCACCCTGACCTTTGTCATTCTGCTGACATGGTGAAGGAACCAGAATGTTAGATGAGTTAATGAGCTTATGAGGGTGAAGAATGAAGAATCTTAACTCCAGACTATGTCAAGTCATTTCTTGTCCTAGAAGACAGTTCTGCTCTCTCTTCTCTATACCTATGACACTGATTAAGACATAAATATGTTCATAGTACCACACAATTTTAACAACTTGTAAATTCAAATCTTCCCATGTTTAGACATCTAAATTTTGTTGAAAACTTTCCAGATCCTTTCATTTGTCCCTGTCAAGGTCTTCCATATCAGATAATGAGTGCCAAATACAAGGAATATTCTGACTTTATTTGCTCTGTTCCCTGAGCAATGCACATATGGACTACTAATTCACATGTGGCAGCTTTAAAAAACACAACACACTCATGTTCACAACAGAGAAAAATAATTAGCAATTTACTTTGATTTTTAAATTAAGAACGTACATTAGATGATGTGAAAAGCTTGCAGAACCTTTGAGTCCTGAGTTTGCTAGGGACAGATCATTGGAAGCTTGACCTGGCTACCATAAAAACACTCCCTAACATGGTAAAAAACAAACAAACAAACAAACAAATCAACTGTTTCGATATCAGCCTTCAATCCTTTTGGATGGACACATTGGAAGAGCTACAAGTTTTCGTTCCCATCATACCCAGGGAAGCTTGTTGCCTTGGCTCTGTCAGTTATGAGTATTTTCAAACAGGCATAAGATGATATCACCTGTACCCTGGGGCCTGATATCAAAACTACCTCTTACGCACTCAGTAGGATTAGCTAACAAGACTCCCAATATTTAAGATAATGATTTATAATCAAACAAAGTCTTTCTATCATTTTCAGTCTCATTTGCCCCTATAATTAACTTCAAATGTTAATTCCCTGATGGAATCAACTTAAAGAAGACTAATTTCCATAGCAATCAATGGGAATGCAAAGGAGATGTTTCAACTTGGGCTAGAGCACAGGATTCCAAAAGAGGGGAGGAGAAGGAAACTAGATGGAGGCATAGTGAGTCTTGGCACGGTTTCTCCAGATTGGAAGGAACTTCAGAATTTGCAGTCAAATCATATACTGCTCCCCCACCCCCCAAAAAACCCAACCCTACTCAACAAGTGGCCAGATAGTTTTTGCCTTAAGAGCTCCAGGGAAGGGGGTCTCAATAGTCATTCAGATTCTTAACTCCCTTGACTGGAAAATGAAGATAGTGTAAAATGCTATATAGGCAGAAGCTAATATTATTTCCATTATTAATATTATTAATTACCTACCCTCTTTCTCTGAAAAGCATTTGCATATGTGAGGTGCTCAGTGATATTCAAAAGCTAATAAGCTTTCTCTTTAAAAAAAAAAAAGCATCTTCAGCAAAACCATTAGGATACCTAAAAATACTAACCACAAATATGACTTTTTGGAATCGTCAATCTTCTCCCAGGTTTTCTCCCCGAGAAAGTTACCGTTAGAGAGCCAAAGCTCAAGGGCCTCTTAGTTGTGTCACAAAAACATCCATTTTAGAAATAATTGTTCTCATTCTCGTTATTGTCTTCAATATTCAGAACCACTGGGAGCAGCCAGTCTGTTTAATTTTGTCCCTTGTTTTTCACAATGAATGAATTCCTTCCTTGTGGACAGGTGGGGGCCATTCAGAGGAAAGCCTTCATTCATTTCCCAGTGCGCCATCTGCTGGGTGCTTCTCAAAAGACAGGCTAAGGTGGACGATTTCTAGCTTGCCAGCTGACCTAAGGTTGCACAAGGATAAATAATCTGAGCTCCAATTTATATGAGAGATGCATTTTAATTTCTCCCATTAATAACTAGCTGTATTAATTCAATATACCTTTGCAATTTTTGTTGGGGGCAAACTAAAGGAAAGGAAAACTGGGGAATCTGTGTATGTAAGGAAAACAGCATTGTTTTAAAAATTAAAAACATAAAACAACCCATAGAGTCAATTTTTAGAAGAAACTTTAAATTAGCCACTCATTTTATACTCATTTTGAGAGAAACAGGTCTTGCAAAAATGCTATGAATTTCATAGCACCTTGCTCCTACTGTTTTAAGATACAGCAGAATTATTTTTCAAAGAATGCATGGAGTTGTTGATTTAGTACTGAAAGAATCCTCCGAGACCATCCATCTAATCTAGTTCCCTCATTTTACAGAGGAAGAAACTGAGACTCAGAGAGACAAGGTGAATCCTAGGTCTAGAGTTGCCAGGGACCTTACAGGACATGTAGTACAACCCCTTAAGCATTCAAATGAGGAAAATGAAGCCATGGGTAGTGTTCTAACTTGCCTAGATAGCACTTGAGGAAGGATTTCAACCAAAATCTTTCTCATTTAGAATACAGTTCTCTATCCACTGTGTCCTACTTCAAAGTGGACTCTATCTCTATGATTCCAGACAAGGAAACTGAGGTAAAATAATGACGATGATTTCCATTTCTATAGTGCATTAGTATTTAGACAACATTTCCCTCCCGACAGTCCTATGTTGCAGTCAGCAAAAGTGGAAACCAAGGTTCAGAGATGAGAGTGATCAGCCCCCTTGTGGCAAATAGCTAATAGGTATCAGACCCCAACCAGAGAATCTCTGTCTTGGCAGATGGTAGACCTCAGAGCCCTGAGTGGAAGGGAGCAAAATGGTAGAAGCATCTTCTGGTCCTAAGTTTTGAATTCCTTAGACAATTTCTTAAAACAGGCAGCAACTCATAAGCTTGCTTGGTGACATAATGGGTAGAGCATGGGCTTAGAATCAGGAAGACCTGAGTTCAAATCCTGCCTCAGATGCTCCCCTAGTTATGTCACATTCAGTTTGTCAGTTAATCGTATTCAGCCTCAATTATCTCATCTGTAAAATGGGAATAATAACAACACTTCTGACCCAGGATCATAGTGAGATCAGAATGAGACAATAAGTGTATTGCAAACCTTAGAACACTATATAAATGCTCCTCATTTCTTTTTCTTCTTCTTCTTGTTAAGAGCAGGATTAGGCTTTTGTTTCAACCTTTCTTTTCAATGATTCTTCCTGGAAAGGCTCAGTTCCTTCTGATGCAAGCTTCACCCCGACCTAAGGTCCCTCTCTCTATGCTCTTTCCACATGATCACCTTTATGGGATAAGACACAAACCAGGTAATGGTCATTTTCTAATAATTAGATTGGGAGGGTTCCCCAGTTTTTAAACCTTAGTCTCCCATTTAATTTCTGTTATGTTCTGGACCCTCTACTATTGCTGGAGAAAATGTAGCCAGCTAAAAGTCTGGGCAAAATATGAAAGAATTCATGTAAAAGACCAACTGTGACCCAGAAGAAATTTTAGAGACAAAAAAGGTTTATTTAAATATTCGTGTAGTATGTGTATACACACACACACACACACACACAGGAAGAGAGTGACAGAGAGACAGAGAGAGACAGAGAGACAGAGGGAGAGAGAGAGAGAGAGAGAGAGAGAGAGAGAGAGAGAGAGAGAGAGAGAGAGAGAGAGAGAATAGCAGAAGCTAAGGGAAAGGCAGGAAATCACTTATCCATAAGCCATTTGAACAACCTAAGTCATCATAAGAGGATGAAGAATAGGGAAAGGTATAGGAGCAATAGAGATTACATGGGAAAACATGCTTCACAAGATTGGGCTGCTCTTCCCAAAGGAAGACAAGCATTCAGTGGTCCATGGACAGTGGTCCATGGTTGGACCATTCAATAGGTACATCATCAATGTGGCCAAATTAGGTTCAATTGAATTGCCAAAGCTTTCAGGAATATTCTGTGGCCAGAAGTAGGACCTGCATAATCAAAATCCTACAAGTGAATTAATGGAAAGTTTCTTGAAGTTAGGAGCTCGTTCCTTTTAGGATTACTGTTATTTAGTCCAGGTCACTTACATAGTGACTTGTATAGGACTCAATAAATATTTATTTTCACAAACAAATATTGGTGCTGGTGATAACAAGGAAAAGGAAAAAATCTGTCCCTGGAATGGATGGCAGAAACAATCTAGTTTCTAGTGAAACCTTACCAAGGACTGTTAGAAATGACTTCTTAATACCAGGAACCATCTTGTAAACAGTGCCATATTCTAATCCTGAATGGACAGTTAATTGTGTCTGGCTTTTCTTTCTGACAACTCTCATTTGACATGAAATAATAATTACCTATCATTTAGTGCTTTCAGCTACTGCCCCAAGCAATAACCTGGTTTCCATTTTCTACTCAGAGTAACTTTAAACTTAACCTTCACTTCCATTAATATCCATGAAACAAATAGTTTAATTGCTTTATTAAATGTTTTTGAAAACCATGAAAAATAAAGATATTATTTCTTTATTCAGCAAATCTCTTTACAGATTAATAACCAAGATACATGGTAGCTCCTGTCCTTCCCAATTTTTATCAATTCTAGGTCCAAGAGTTTTTGCCACACTTGGCCCCCTTTCCCATTTTAACCCAAATCGGTTGACCCTAGAGTAATGGATCTTTCTGCAGCACCCCAATGTCAACTCTTTCAGTTATAATATTGTTGATATTTTCCAGAGTGTTCTGCTTCCCTCACTTTCTTGTTCCCATAGAGGTAAAGTTCTTAAAACTTCTTTTATTTCCAAGTATTTCCTATCTGCCCCATGTGTGAAATATTTATCCTGAGTGACCTTGGGGAAATCCCTTTCCTTCTAAGGCTCTATCTTTGGTACTATTCTGGTTAACATTCCTATCAGCAATTTGAATGAGGACATAGCTGGCAGGCTTTTCAAATTTTCAAATTACATGGAGCTGGGAGAGACAGCTAATGCATTGGCTACCAAAAACAGAATCCCAAAATATTTCACCAAACTATTATGATGGGCAAGGATTAATAAGATGAAACTTAACAAGATTACATATAAAAGTGCTATGCCTATATCTATAAAGTCATGTTCACAGATTCTCACAGAATCATGGAATTTGAGACTTGAAAAGGGTTTCAGTGGACATCTAGTCTAACTCATACATGAAAGTAAACTCCATTATAACATATGTGACCAGTGATCATTCAGGATAAGAGAAATGTGATTTAACATGTAAAAAAGTTCTGACTATCTTAATGAACTATACATTTGATATGGCACCAATGAAACATAGCAGCCCCCCTAAAATATCCCTATGCTATTAAGCTACAATACAATAATTCATTACAAGGAAATCTTCACAAAAAACAACCAGAGAAACTAAAAGAACATAAGCAAACAAACAAAATCCAGACCCAAATTCAAGGAATAAAATTCATAGAGGTAAAAAAAAATCCAAAAATCTCAAAAGAGAATGAATAAAGAGAGCCCTCTGTTACCCTGTGCTACCCAGACAAGACATAAAGTATTATCTTCAATTCTGGTCACCACATTTTAAGAGAAATATTGAAAAGCTGAAGTTTACTGGAGGAGAGGGACAGGAATAATCGACTTAAGATGGTAAAGACTCAGAACTATAGCATTCAAGCACTAAGGTAATACCTTTGAAAAGACAAGGCCTAGGGGAAGAGGGGATGACAGCTATTTTTAATTATTCAAAGAGCTGTCCCATGAAAGGAAACATTTATTCTATATGACACCAGTGGATGTAACTAGAACTATGGAGTAGAAAATATGGCATATTGTATTGAAAAATTAGGCCAACATTACTGTCAATTGGATCTGTCAAAAAATAGGCTACCTGATGTGTTTGCCTCGCACTGGAGGTATTTAAGCAGATGCTGAATGACTACATGTTGGGGATATTGTTAATGGGGACTCTTCAATTCTGTATGAAGTAGGATATTATTTGACCTTTAAGGTCCTCTTTAATCTCAAAATTTCACAAATCTTTGACCATGGTAGAGCAATTCAGGCTTGTCTTACCTTCATCTTTTGTTAAGAGCACCTAGCTCCAAAAAAGTTGACCTGTTGTTATAGGCAAGTATAAATAAAATGGTATATTATACAAAAGACATTTAAATTTGGCTACATAAGCAACTTTATTTCTGAGGGGAAAGAGTTTTTAATTTTCCTTCTCAGAAGATTAAGCCTCAAAAAACATCACTGGGGAAAAGAGGGAACATTATGTGCTCTGAAGTCCTAGAAATCAATTTCAAATACCCCCATTGATGCTTCGTTAACCTGGGTGACCTTGTATAGGTCACTGTCCCTCCATGAGCTTTAGTTACCTTCTCTATAAAAGAAGGTGGTTGAACTAGGCTGCCTCTAAGGTCTGTTCCAGCTCAAAATCTATGATCCTATAAGAGGAATTAAAAAAAAAACCCAAAAACTGAACCTGAAGCAAAAAGCTGTCATTACTATTGTGGTCCTTCTTGGTGCTGGTGTCATATCTATTTTCCATTCACTTAGCTTGATTTCTTACATTTTTACAAATTTCTTAGTTTCTGGCTCATGGACTCATTTGACTATCAGGAGACTTTTGAAAAGATGGCAGAGTCATGTCTAAGCCCCACTCCTATCCATCAGCTCAGAAAAGCAAGAAATGGACCAAATGAAGTAAAAGAACAAAAAGCAATAAAGAAAGGACAGACAATAATTCATTACAAGGAAAACTTCACAAAACAACCAGAGAATCTAAAAGACCATAACAAACAACCAAAATCCAGACCCAAATTCAAGGAATAAAAATCATAGAGGTTAAAACAATCCAAAAATCTCAAAAGAGAATGAATATATCATCACCATAATGAGATGGTCAGAAATAATAATGGAGGGGCGGCCAGGTGGCACAGTGGATAGAGCACTGGCCCTGGAGTCAGGAGTACCTGAGTTCAAATCTGGCCTCAGACACTTAATAATTACCTAGCTGCGTGGCTTTGGGCAAGCCACTTCACCCCATTGCCTTGCAAAAAAAACAAAAAGGAAAAAAATAATGGAATAAGCAAAAAGTTCTCTAGAATAAATCAGATCAGTAAAAGGACTAAGGAAGAAATAAAGATGGAAACTAGAGTAACTTGTCCAAGGTTACCAGGGCAGGAAGTAGCAGAACCAAGATAAAAAAATTAAGTCCTTGAAGTTAAAGAAAAAAGGACGGGGGGAGAAATAGGTCATTCCAGGCCATTCTTGTCTCTTTTTATGGCCAGATTTCTAGGTCGATATAGATTCTCTAGAGTTTTTAGCAAAATAACAGATAATATCTGTCATGCTATTCTTGAGGACAAGATGGAAAGACATGAGTTCAATAATAATCCATTTCAGTGAATTCCAAACTGGTTGAATGGCTGAATCCAAAGAGAAACCATTAATGGTTGGGTGTCAACCTAGAGGGAAGACTAATAGAGTGTACCAGAGATCTGTGCTTGGCCCTGTGCTGTTTAACATTCTTATCAGCAACTTGGATAAAGGAACAGATGACATGCTTATCAAATTTGCAGATGACACAAAGCTGGAAGGAATAGCTAACATACTGAATGACAGCATCAGGACTCAAAAAAGATTTTGACAGGCTAGAACATTTAGTTGAACCTAATAAGATGAAATTTAATAGGGACAAATGTAAAGGCTTACACATGTATTCAAGATATCAACTTCAAAAACTCAAGATGGGGGAGGCATGACTAGATATCAGAAAACTATCTGGGGCTTGTGGTGGATTGTAAGTTCAGTGAGTTAAAAGAGTGATATGATTGCTAAGAAACTTAAGGCACTTTTATTAAGAAAAGTATAGCGTCCATGACAGGTGATGGTAGTCCTACTGGGTTCTGCCCTCGTCAGATCATATCTGCAGAATCATGTGCAGTTCGTGGTACATGTTTGGAGGGCCAATGTGAGAAATTGGAAAATGAAGCAAAGGAGGAAAATGACCACGATGAAGGCTCTTGAGATTATGTTAGTTGGGGATCCAATGAAGAAATTCAAGACTTTTAGCCTTGAAAATAGAATAGGGTAAAAAAATGAAACTAGAATAGGGTGGATAGCAGACAATATTACCATCTTTGAATGCTTGAAAGATTGTCATATGAAAGAGAGATTAGAACTAGGAGCAATTGGTATCAGGTACAAGGAAGCAAATATAAGCTTTATTAAAGAGGGGAAATAATCCCAATACTCGAAGTTATTCAAAAGTACAGGGGCTGCCTCAGAAGGGTTCTCCCTCATTCATGTAGAATTTGATCATTTGTTTGTAAAATTGTAGAGTTGTTTCTTGCTAAGTATACTTTGGAATAGATGATTTCTGGAGCCTTTCTCAGGTCAGAGATTCTGTGGTTCTAGAGAGCAGTCTACCTTCCCCTCCTTCTCTTCCTATAGTCCTTTCCCTTCTTTTCTCTTCCCCTCCCATACTCATGGAATCCTCCACTCACTACACACCTACCCACTCCTGTACAGTAACTACGTCACTGCTCCATTGTCAAAAGTCATGGCTTCTCCAGAATTCAGACACATACTAACACCAGTTTCATGTTCTTTCCTGTCCCTTGCCCAATCTCCACAATGACTCCCAACAATGCCAAGGTATCATCTTCCCTTAAATATTAAGCCTTAGGAACTAGTCATTGTTCTCACTGCCAGATGCCTAGAGAGAGAAGTCTGCCTTTAGAAGAATTATTCTTCAGAAATACTCATTTGTGGGCAGGGGGGATTGGAGTTGGGAATGATTGGAGGCCAATTAGGAACCTATTTCACTAGGCCAGGTGAAAAGTCATGAGAACCTAAACTAAAACAGAAGCAGTGAGGATGGAATAATAACTGACAAATGTCAGAAATTCCAAAGCTTTAAGATGTACAGAGTTCTTCACATGCATTCTTATTTCATTTGATGCCAACGATTCTGTTCCAATGGTTAATAGGTATTATTACCGTTCCCATCTAGTTGGTTAAAAAACAACTGAGGTTTAGAAAAGTTAAGTGATAATCCTATAGTCACATGTGTAATGATGGGATGTGAGATTTGCCTCACAGACTCCTTCTCCAATTCCAGCCCATGATACAATGCCGCCTTTACTGAACAAGACACACAATAGAAAGAACCCTAAACTAGGACTCTGAGACTTGGGATTTTGTTCCCAAATAGCCAGTAATTCATTGAGTGATCTTGGGCAAGTCATTTCACATACCTGGGTCTCAGTTTCCACTTTTGTGAAATGAAGGAATTAGATAAGATGGACTCAGATATTGTTTCTCGGTCAAATACAAAAATGATAGTACTTGATGAGACAAGGAAAAAGGAGATGTCCTCAAATCAGAGACTTTATGTTTCTAAACATTTATTTAGTAAATACTACGTGTAAGTCACTGTGCTATCATTGGAAGGGACCTTATAGGCCATCTAGTCTAACCCTCTCATTTAATAGAGGATGAAACTGAGGCTCAGGATGGAGGGAAGTGATTTGCTCAGTGTTGTACATAGTATTCATAGAGCTAGAACTAGAAAGATTCTCTCAGAAGCCATCTAATCCAGTTCCCTTATTTTATAGGTGAATAAATGGAGATCCAAGGATCTGAAGGGACTTGCCAAAGGTTAATCAGGTAGTTAGGTGACAGAGATTCCAGTCCCAAGATGCTAAAGCCAAGCTATCTTCTACAGAGATGAACGCATTGACCCTTCAGACCTGGATAACAGTGTGAACATTAACAGAAGGGGAAATTGGTTTGAGATAGGGGTTGTGCAGGAAGATCGTGATTTTGATTTTGATTATATTGGGGTGGAGATGTTGAAGACTAGAGTTCAAAAGCAAGCCTGAGGACATAGATTTGAGAATGTCAACATAGGGGATGCTGGTATGTTTGTGAATGTGTACATGTCAAAATATGGCTAAAGACTTTAAAATGGCAAATGTCCACAGCAGTAAAGATCATTTAAGCAAATCAGGGCTCCATTTATATTTTTACTGTGAAGGATAATCAAATGTTAACTCAAGTAAGACTCCTGTGAAAGCAGACACTGGGTATGGGGGCCCTGCTGAGAAAAGTGAGACAACGGATATTTAAATATATGTTCATTTCCCTCTAGCACTGGTGTGAATACTGGTGACTCACACAGATCATACATCTCCAAATGAAACATTTACTAGGGAAGTTTAAGGTCCTGCTTATTTTCTCCTCTTCTGTCAGAGTAAATCAACACATTGGCTAATTGGCTTTCCCTGCTGCAAACTGAGGTGAATGATCAAGCTTTAGTCAGGGTAGAGGAATATTACCTATAAAGACTATAATGAGGCAAATGTATTCATTCATTCCATTGTCCTGTCCTCAGTAGTGGTTGGAATCAGGAAATGAGTGATATCAGTATCCGATTTCCCTTCCTCTGCATATGTCCCTGTGTCACCAACATTCAGCTCTCTGCCAGGAATAAACACATGGTTAACACCGTATGGAGATAGTGCCACTGTTTAAAAGAACTCCATTTTAATTAATGAGTTCATATTCTTTTTCCTGCCCCTTTTTCCAGAATCCTTCTAGTTGAGTGGGCGCCTGACTTGTTTGGTTACATCGAAATGTACATCCCAGGCATCCCCTGCCTTTTAGAGAATTTCAAGAGGTTCTGGAAGGGGTGTCTGTAGAGAATGGGGTGGCAGCCACCTCTTACTCCTGTCACCTGCTCTCACCCCAGAGAGCTCAGTTGCTGGTGAATGATACTATGGAAACAGGACATAGAAAACCACAAAAATAGAATGCAGAGAGATGCCTTCTGTTGGTTATTTCTGCTTTACAGAACCATGCAGGAGTCCCTTGCTAACATGATGTTAGGCAAACACATTTGGAATGAGGCTCCATCTTTTAATCAAATTAAAAAATATGTTGGAAGCCTTTTGCTTTTTAGATAATGCTTCAGCATGAATTTTGCACTCTCCAAATGAGCAAAAACAAGTTAAAATATCTAGTCCTAAAATTCTCCTTCCCTCGATAATGGCAGCATGCTTTTTTTTCCCTTTACATTTTGGCTTGTTAACAGTTTTTGCTAGCACTCCAGTCAATGGAAAAGACTCAGGCAATGAACAGGTTGTATTTTTCCCAAACACAGATACAAAAACATTAAGTATTTTGTACTTGATCATTTGGGAAGGCTTCTCACCTTCAAGTATGCTGGCATTGATAGAAACATGAGGGCGAATTGTAAACATTTAGATGTGTGTTTAGAAGACATAAAACTCTGTCCTAAAGGATATAAATCAATTGTTGAACTGACCACCTGGAAATGGGTTCTTATTATTGATGGTGGTGTTTAATGTCATACACCTGAGTTTTGAAAGTCGTAACAATAATAGCTCTTTATGATGCATAATATTTGTGTAACACTGGGAAATTCATGTAACCTTCCTGGGTCTTGGTTTCTTCCTGAAGAGAATGAGATGGCTCTGAGAGGCCTTCCTTTATCGATCTAGGATTCTGTGTGTTATTGGGTAACTCTCTTCTCCCTTATTGGCCTCAGTTTCCTTCACTTAAAAGGAGAGGATTGGATACGATGAGGTCTCTTCCAGCACTGGACTTCTGATCCTCTGACAGATGAAGAATACTATTTTTACTAGCCAAACTCCCAGAGAATTACTACCTACAGTTCATGGGAAAAGAAACTTAGGGCCAATGGGGGTTAAATGCAATTTATTCCTCCATAAAATAAAGGTTTTATATTAGATAGTCTCGAAGGGCACTTCCAACTCAGTGATCCTATGACTTGTTCAAGGTCATACAGACTACCTAAGGAATATGGAGAAGTACAAGCCAGGCCTTGGCTTTCCGTCTTGTCATCAATATCACTTTGCAGAGATATTAGGGAAAGTACATTCTAAAACCTAGTTCTATAACATGGATCTATAATTTGAGCCACCAAATCCAAATCTAGTTCCTGCTAGATGGAAGACTTTCAGATTTTGATGATATATGGGAAAGCTAATCATTAACTGGAGGTCAGCCAGAGTCTTGTTAATATTGGGCTTTAATTTTTTTTTATTGTAGCCTGTATTTGAATACCTTGAGGGAAAGCAGCAGCTTGGATGATTAAGGGGTAACTTACCAACTAGAGGGGTACAAGGAGATGACATCCCTGAGAAGGTCAGATATGTAAGGCCTCTGTGACTCTCTATAGGTCATCAACCTCTCTGATCCCTTCCTCATCTATTGAATGAATTTGGATCTCAGTGTTTCTCTTATTCCACCAGATTTTGCTTTCCAGAGTTCTGACCTTCGTTTGGCAATCTGGTTCGTATCATCTGTGTTCCTGACCTTACTTCCTTTTTGCTGAGCTTACTTTACCTTTGATATAGATCTCTGTGCTTCTGAGCCCATCTTGTGACAGTTCATTTGGGAGAATTTTTGATCCTGATTCTCACTGTCCTAATCACAGTAACTCAGCAGGAAGGGTCCATATTCCTTCGCCTAATACTGTTCGATAATTAAATTCTGTTTCCCATCTACAAAGGAACTCTCACTAATTCTCACAGAATCACAAAAATCTCAGAAGAGGAAGAAACCTCATTGTCCCACGCCCTGGAATATCTCCAGTTTAAAAAGTCCATCTTGCAATATTCCTAACCTATACAGCAGCATAACACAGAGGAAAGAGCATGGAGCTATGGTTTTAAAAGGGACGTGAACAAATTAGAGCCTTTCCAGAGACAAGCACTCAGGATGGCGAGAAGTCAGGGAATTCATATTGAAAAAATGAAACATACTGAAGGAACTAGGGATAATTTGCTATCACTTTTTTACTAGGCAACCTGATGCAGTTTATAGTAAAGGGTAGAATTACAAAACAGGTTAGTGTAGCCAACAACAACTTTTCTACAGTCAAGTCCTCAAAATAGCACTTCTTAAATACAGTTAAACAAAACCCTGGTGGGTAGCAGGAGCCCTTAATGACAGCTCTAGAGTGCTTTGCACATAAGAGAAATTTAATAAATGTTTGTTGAATTTCATTGAATTTAACCACTGAAAAATTTGTCTCTATGGGCTGTACTAGTGACTTCCAGCTTTGAAACAAAGGAAGCTACAAAGGTATAGTTATGGCCACATGATGTTTAACTTGTTGATGAAATCTTTTCAGTCAGTTCTTTTGTGTTGAGGCTGTGATTAGCTCCAATCAGGGTTCAGAAATCAGTAGATTATGCTGGCGCTGACATTGCTATATCCTACTAAAGCAACAAAAGTGAGATGTCTACCTGGGGGTAGAGAGAGAAAGATCCAAATTAGAAAATGAGCAAGCATAAACCAAAATGCCGTGCCGGGTTGATATAAATATGTCTTCAGAGGTTGGGATCCAAGTGGCTGAGATGAGCAGCAATACTAGTTGTAGGAGCAGAGATTCAGGCCAGGAAGAAGCCAGGACCAGATGACAAGGTAAGATACAGGGAGTGTGGAGAAAGGATCAATTTATCTGGGTTGGCATATCTCACCAAAGCTTTAATATCTTTCTCATGGCTAGTCCTGCTCCCCACTCCAATCATCTCACCATATCCCCCTCCTTCTCTTAACCCAGTCACATCTCTTAGCTCAGAGTACCACATCTGTGTTCAACTGTCTTCTTTAGGAGTCTCTAGGACATCCAACCAATACTGGACCTGGTAGACTCCATGCTGGTCTTTACTCATCTGTTCTGAAGGTTAATTGTTGGACTGATACTTTTCAAAATAGAACAAACCTCCCCTTTCTCACAGCATGAGCAACTGGCAAAAGGGGGAGGAGGGGCAACTAAATATACAAACTAATAGGATTTCTAATGTCCAAATCCTAACCATTTTAAGGACCAACTCAAATGCCACCCACTCCATGTACCTTAACCAGTTCTTCCAGTTTGAAATAATCACTCCTTTCTCTGAGCTCCAATTGCACTTTGTTTATATGTCTCTTATGGCCTCTGTTGAATTCTGCCTTATATTATAGTTATTTGTGTACATGTCTTATCTCCCCTACTAGACTCTAAGTGTCAGCAGCAGGCAGGGAAGAAAAGCATTAGACCCCAGGGCTACATAGGGAGGCAGCATCTGGCAATCTTGCTCCTGCAGGGGTAGTAATTAACCATGGGCTATTTAAAGATGAGCTTCATAGCTAATCTTACTAGATTGGCCAATGTCATTCTGCAGCAACAGAGCTGTACTGAATAAATAGAAAGGAGAGTAGGAAGTGATATCTGTCAGAGTAATTACTGAGGGTCCTGTGTCCCATAAGTTATATGTAAGTTCTCATGGTATCCCTTGACTTGAAAATTTGTCCAGGGGATGTGTCTCATATTGTGTACAGGTATTCCCAGTAGCGATAACCACAACTTCACTTATTTGTAACTTCAGAGGTAATCATTGTGAAAACCAGAGCTAGTAGGTACCAGCAGAATCAGATCGATACGTACTCTCTTACTCATCAGCCTGAAGCATGTCTAGTGCTCCAGACTCAGGCCTCTCCTATCACCCAAGGGCTTATGCACTCTGAGAATCTTGTCTTCTGTCAAAAAACTCTTTTAGGAGAAAGGTTACTTCTTCAATCAGTCAATATACATTAATTGCCTACTATGTAACAGGCACTGGAAATACAAAAATGATTGCCTCAAGGGGCTTACATTTTAGAGGGGGAGATAAAATGAACATATGTCAGTGTATGTAGTGTACAAACAAAATAGAAATAAGGTGATTTTGGAGGGGAGGGTGATAGCAGTTAGGTTAATTATGGTTTTTTTTGGAAGGCAAACGGGGTTAAGTGACTTGCCCAAGGCCACACAGCTAGGCAATTATTAAGTGCCTGAGGCTGAATTTGTACTCAGGTACTACTGACTCCAGAGCCGGTGCTCTATCCACTACGCCACCTAGCCATCCCTGAAAAAAAAAACATGTAGAAAGTGGGATTTGAATCTTGAAAGAAATATAATATCCTAACAGGCAGAGGTGAGGAGGCTGTCCCTCAAAAATGAGGGACAGCCAGGCAAAGGCATGAAGATTAGAAATGGAACACATAGGTAAATAAGAAATAGCTAATTTGATTGGACCATCACAATTGTGAAGGAATGTAAAACATCAAGAATAAAATTCTGGGAATGTATCACAGAAACATAAAATTCAAGAGTCAGTAACTATTTGGTCCCAACTGCATTCAAAAGATTTCCTACAAGTGTACTTGAACAGTGACTATGAGGCAGTATTGCTTGTCAATAAATCAGTCAGCCCTTGAGAAAAGTACTTCTATCAGGACAGATAAAAAGAGTTTATTTTGACAGAGGGGTTCGAGATACAAAACAGTGTTAAAATAGAAAAGACATGAAAAGAAGGCTAGGCATTAGAGGATAAGTAACATTACATGAAGAGGCACTAAGATCTATAATAGGAGAGGGAAAGAAAGGAGGGTGTGAACACTGAGGAAATAAATCCTACTTTCAACAAATATGGCCCAAAGAGGGAATAACATACATTCCCAATTGGGTTTAAAAATCTATCTTACCCTCCAGGGAAGTGGAAAGGGGGGGGAGGGAAAGAAATGGGAAGAAGGGATTGATAAAAGGGAAGGCAAAAGTAAAAGTAAAATTAAAGTTAAAATTAAAAAGAAAAGTAAAGGGTTAAGGGAGCAAAATATTGGTGAGTAGGAATAAGGGGAAAGGAATGAGAAAAGGATAAATTAGGGACAACAGCATGGAGGGAAATACAGTTAGTAATCTTAACTGTAAATGTGAATGGAATAAACTCTCCCAAAAAACAAGATTAAAAGCCACAATCCCACAATATGTTATTTACAAAAACACACATGCAGCAGAAAGATAGACATAGGATAAAGGTTAAAGTCTAGAGCAAAATATGCTTCAGTGAGAATAAAAAAAATCAAAGGTATCACTCCTGATTTCAAACAAAGCAAAAGCAAAAATAAATCTCGGTAAAAGGCATAAAAAAAAAACACTACATCTTCTTAAAAGGTTCCATAGGCAATGAAGAAATATCATTATTAAACACATATATACCAAATGGTATAGCACCCAAATCTTAGAGGAGAAATTGAATGAATTACAGGGAGGCATAGACAACAAAATTATAATAGTAGGGGACCTCAACTTCCCTCTCTCAAAATTAGTTAATTCTAACCACAAAATAAACAAGAAGAAAGTGAAGAAGGTGAACAAAATTTTTAAAAACTTAGTTAACCACCACAGAAAAAATCTCCAGGCCCAGTTGGATTTATAATTGAATTCTACCAAACATTTAAGGAATAATTAATTCCAATTCAGTACAAACTATTTTAAAAATTGGAGAATTCCTTTTATGACATCTATGTGGTACTGATGCCTAACCCAGGAAGAGCCCAAACAGACAAAGAAAATTATAGACCAATCTGCCTAATGAACATTGATGCAAAAAAGAGATGCCAACAAGTTATTGCTATGATAATACACCAAGATCAGGTAGGATTTGTGCCAGTAGACAGGGATGGTTCAATATTAGGAAAACAATCTATATAATTGACCATATCAATAATAAAACTCACAAAAATTATATCATTATCTCAAAAGATGCTGAAAAAGCCTTTGACAAAATGCAACATACATTCCTATTAAAAACAGGAGAGAGTATAGGAATAAATGGAATTTTACTTACAATATAACAATGTCTATCTAAAATCATCAACAAATATTATATGTAATAGAAATTAACTAGGAGCATTTCCAGTAAGATCAGGAGTGAAACAAGAATGCCAATGATCAACACTACTATTCAATATAGATCTAGAAATGTTAGTTTTAGCAATAAGAGAAGAAAAAGAAAGTAAAGGAATTAGAATTGGCAATGAGGAAGCAAAACTGTCACTCTTTACAGATGATTTGTTGGTATACTTAGAGAACCAAAGAAAAACAATTAACAATTAACAACTTCAGCAAAGTAGCAGGATAGAAAATAAACCCATATAAATCATCAGCATTCTATATATGAACAAGAAAGCCCAAGGGCAAGAGATATAAAGAGAAATTCCATTTAAAGTAACTGTAGACAACATGAAATTCTTGGGAAGCTACTTCCCAAGACAAACCTAGAACCTATATGAACACAATTACAAAATATTTTTCACACAAATAAAGTCTGAATATATCATTTTATTATATTAACTCAGGCTAACCAGTGCCATACCAATCAAACTACCAAAAATCTATTTTAGAGAGCAAGAAAAAATAGTGACCAAATTCATCTGGAGCAACAAATGTCAAGAATATCAAAGGAATTGATGAAAAAAATACAAAGTAAGGTGGCATAGCTGTACAAGATCTAAAAGTATATTATAAAGTGACAGCCATGAAAATCCTTTGGCACTGGTTAAATAACAGAGTAATGGACTAGTAGAATAGAGTAGGTACAAAAGAAGCAGTAGTAAATGACTACTGTCTGACAAATCCAAATTAGCTTCTGGAATACAAACTCACTATTCAACCAAACTGCTGGGAAAACTAGAAAACAGTAAGGCAAAAACTAGGCATAGATCCACATCTCACATCCTATACCAAAAACGGTCAACATTGGTACAGAACTTAGACATAAAGGGTGATACCATAGACCAATTAAGGAGATAAAAGCTACTCTAACTCTCAGATCTATGGAGAGGGAGAAATTTATAATCAAACAAGAAATAAAAACAACATTATAAATTGCAAAATGGATGATTTGGGTTATGTTAAATTAAAAAGCTTTTATACTAATAAAACTAATGCAGCCAAGATTAGAAGGAAGAAGGTGAGAAACAATTTTCACAGCTAGTGTTTCTGATAAAGGACCAATTTCTAAAATATATAGAGAACGGAATCAAATTTGTAAGATTATAAGTCATTCTCCATTTGATAAATGGTTCAAGGATGTAAACAGGCAATTTTCAGTTGAAGAAATTAAAGCTATATATATATAGTCATATAAAAATGCTCCAAATCATTATTGATTAGAGAAACACAAATTAAAACAACTATGAGGTACCATCTCACACCTATCAGATTGGCTAAAATGACAAAAAAGGCAAATGATCAATGTTAAAAAGAATGTGAGAAAATTGGGACATTAATGCATTGTTGGTGGAGTTGTGAACTGATCCAGCCATTCTGGGGAACATTCTTGAACTATGCCCAAAGAACAATAAAATTGATCATACTTTTTGACCTAGCAATACTACTACTAGGTCCAAATCTCAAAGAAATCATTCAAAATGGGAAAAGTCTCACATGTTCAAAAACATTTATAGCAGCTCTTTTTTTTCGTGACAAATTGATGCGATGCCCATCAATTGGGGAATGGCTGAACAATTTACGCTATATGAGTGTTATGGAATATTGTTCTATAAGAAATCATGAGTGGTCGGACTTTAGAGAAGTATAGAAACAATTTCATAAGCTGATGCTGAGTGTAGTGAGCAGAAACAAGAAAACATTGTACACATTATCAACAACATTGTGAGATGATCAACTATGTTGGATGCAGTTCCTCTCAGCAATACAGAGGTCAAGGACAGACCTGAGAGATTTGCTATGGACAATACCATCCACATCCAGAGGGGGAAAAAACAAAACTATGGAGTCTGAATGCAAAGCAAGGCATACTATGTTCACTTTTTTAAAACTTCTTTTTTTGTTTTTCCTTCCTTTCTCAGGGTTTGTTCATTCTCCTGAGTTTTAACTCATCTTTCACAACATGATGAATATGTCATACAAGATTGTACATGTACAACTTTTCTTAGACTGCTTGCCACTTTGGGGAAAGGGGAGGGAAAAGAGGGTGGGAGAAAAAGATGGAACTCATAAATTTGCAAATGGCTGAATGTTGAAAAACTACCAATGCTTCTAATTAGAAAAATAAAATAAAACTTCAATTAAAAAGATTTTTTTCAAAAGATTAAAAAAAACTTACCCCAAGTTAGATTGAGAGTAGGTCAAGAGAGACTTTAAAGACAAACAGAATTTGTATTTGATCTCAGAATGAACAAGATAATTTTGTATTCATCTTTGTGTCTTTTATGTACACTGGACACGAAGTAAAAACAGAATGAACACATGATTCTAACAGAGTAAGAACAGAAGTCTCATTTTAAACACAATCTATTAATTCACCAATAAGGTGAAACAGTCTATCAATAGACATTAAATACATCAAAAAGGGATTTAATCTCTCACTAATAAGATTTCAAAAGAAATACATTTAAAGCTCAAGCAACTTGATAAGATATACTAAGTCTACAATATTTTTTAAAAGAATAGCAATATCTTTTAATGTATTTACTTCCATTTAAAAGAAAATGATTTGACTCCAGCTTTAGCAAATTTGTGTAACAACACCGTGAGTTATAATGTGGCCATATTGTCAACTATGTTTGAAAAACTATTAACTATTAGGAAATAGGATCATTCTTATTTGTTGAAAACCAAGTTATCATGGAAAACTGGTCAGAGAGTTTGGAATCAAAGACCCAAGTTCCAATTCAAGTTCAGAACACAGTATATAGTTAAACCATGGACTCTGAAGGGAAAGGCCCTGCCTGACTCATTTCTGACTTTGATACTTACTATTTATATGACTGGACAAATCACTTAATTTCTCTGAACCCCGCCTCTTTATGCTTCAGTTGCTTCCTCTGTGAAATGAGAAGATTGGATTAGATCGCTACTAATTTGCCCTCCAGATCTATCATCCAACATGTAATTGTAAGAAAGCTTCATAGACCTCAGTTTTCTCATCTGTAAAATTAAGGAATTAGACTAGATGGTCTCTGGGGTCCTTTGAGCAAATCTCTTCACATTCCTGACCTTTAGTTTTCTTCTCTATAAAATGAGATAGACTAGATGGTATCAGAGGTGTCTTGTAGCTCTCTAGCTTTGATTCTATGTCTTATAATTCTTGATGGAACTATGTTGGAATAATTCAAAAATTTCATGAAACCAACTCAATACTGGCATTTGCAACACCAATTTCCTTTCCAAAGTTGAGCAACAAAGAAAAGTTCATTCCTCTTTGTATCTATCTTGCAGTCTATAAAAAAAAAAACATTTTCCTCAAAGGACATGACCACAAATATGTAAGTTTCTTTTCAAAAGAAGTTTCTGTGACACACACTCATCAGGATTTGCCTACAGATCAAAATATATGGAGACATGAACAAGAAGAAATCTGACTGGGATCTTAAAACAGGAAACCTCATGTTGTAGATTTAACAAACTCACTTTTTGATTTCTATTTACATCAAGGATTCATTAATGTATATAACCCTGAAAATTACCACTCCATTTGCACCTTAGTAGATCTTGTAAAAACTATTGCAACTAGAAAAAAGACCATCACCTAGTAGCCAACCTTTGGGCAATGGACCTTTCTTAATATAGCTTGGTACTGAGTGTTGTAAAGCTCAAGTAAAAGTTAGTTACAATGCTTGGAGCACATTTTCTTTCTGCAAAACTGGGCCAAACGAATTCTTTGTACTTAGGACATGATGGAATTTTCTGAAGAATTACTGAATCATGAAGTTAATTAATTTCTAAAATGTAGCCATCCGTGGTCATTGAAAACTCATTTTTCTTTTACATGGAATTAAAATTTCAAGAGACTAGAGTGGGGTAGCTGAATGAATACACATTAACATCAATATAGGAAGATTATATGTGTGTGTGGTCATATGTGTATTGTATGTGATAATATGTTGTGTGTGATGTGTATTTTAGGGGCCTATTGTATATATATGATGTATTTTGAGAGAGTGGTTGTGTGTCTTTGTATTGTGATGTGTATGTGGGTAAGTGGGCTGATTTGTGTTCCTTTGTTTATTAAATTTTTAAGATTTGAGCATCTCTGACAACATCCAATAAAGTCCAGTTTTATTCCATTCCATTTTAGTTCATTTTTTCCTTTCTCCCTCCCCCCCTTTCTCTCTTTGATCAGTGACATCTCCTTTCTGTGATTGCTCCCTTTTATGAATTTGCTACCAAAGATGCATCACTTATTTATCCATTACAAATAGCTTTGTTTCAAAGAACCAGGATGAAAAGAAATTAAGGCAGGAAGCATTCCTTGATGATCATCCACTTCTGTAGCTCTAATATAAATACAACACAATGCCTTCCCAGTGCAATTTTTTAATCTGGACTGATATATTTAAATGGAATGACTATTTCTGCTTGAATATTCAGGAAGATACACAGCTTAGCCATAGTGCAATAGAATTTTTCTAGCTTAATGTCCCTAGTGTAATACCCTGCTCCCCATTTCTCTTCCTTTAATAACAATTCCCTGGCATAATGACACTGGTACCTATTACCTGTAAAAAAGCTCTTTTGAAAATCTGTATAAAATTGAATCGGTCATGGATTACACATGTAAATACATAATAAAAATGGAACAGAATTCTAAGGAACTTGCAATTGGCAAACGGCAGATTTACACCAGAGGTCTTAAAGATCAGAAACGTAGTGAGGGGAGAGAGAGGAGGTAAAATTATCACTAGTCTATTGGAATGGCTCTGTTAGAAGTTGGAATCTAGAGAAATGGCCAGTAAGGAGAGTCCAACCTACAGGATGACACAATTAGTCCTCTACAATATTGCCAACTTTATTATAACTTTATCATTCAGCTACCTTTCTCTGGCTGATTTCTTGCTTTCCTTCTCAAGATAAAAAGGGAACTTGGGATCTTTCCAAGGCAGCCAACCCAACATCTGATAGTCCAAATTATTTAGATATTACTCCTTACTTCAATATTTATCTGCCTCTTTGCAACTTCTACCTACTGCTTATGGTCCTGCCAATGGGGGCTTAGGGCAAGCAGAATTAACCTCATCCTTCTTCCAAATAACAGCCCTTTCTGTCTCCTCATAAGTCTCTTCTCAAAGTCAATCAGTTCCAGTTTGTTCACCAAATGCTTCTAAGAAATGTCCTGCTCTATGAGCTCTCCAGTTTATCAATGGTCTTACTGAAGTGCAGTGTTTACCTTCTTCCAGAGATGGAAATAAAAGAAATAGAACATTTTCACATATTGTCAGATTCAGTTGATGTTAGTTTTGTTAAACTATTTTTTTCTTTTTTAAATTGTTACTTGAAACTTGTGTCTTCCTTCTGAGATTACTACTAATTTACCCTCAATACAGCTTGTATGTACCTAACTATTTGCATGTTTTCCCTTACATTTGAATTTAAACTTTTTGATGGCAGGGTGTGAGAGTTTTATCTTTCTCTGTATTTATGGCACTTAGTATTGAGTCTTGTACATGGTAAGCATTTAATAATACTATAATTGGTGGTGCTTTTAAGTCATGTAGTCATGTATAACTCTCTGCAACTTTGTGGACCACAACACATCAATTCTGTCCATAGAGTTAGTTTTCTTGGGAAAAATACTGCAATGGTTTGCCATTTCCTTCTCCAGGGAAGGAGAGGCAAACAGAGGTAAAGTGATTTTCCCAGGGGCACACAATCAGTAAGTGTCAGAGGCCAAATTGGAACTCAAGTCTTCCTGATCCCAGGTTCAACACTCTATCCATTGAACCACGCATCATTAATGGTGTAATTAATAGTCCTTACTAATGCAGTGAAGTCCGTTGACTTGTAGACTTTTTTCCTAATCTAGAAGATGGTCCTCTGGTTGGAGTAAGAGAAGGATATATTTGGAAATGGAGGCTACTTTTAAAATTGTGATTTTTTTTTATTCCAATATGGAGTGGACAGCACTGAACAGAAAAAGTATTCAAGAAATAAAACCAGGGCAGACTATAGCAGGGCAATAATATCCTTGCTAATTCCAGATAACTTAAGCTTATGTTCTCTTTCTCTGTGGCCAGATCACATTGTTGACTCATATCAACCTTTTAGTCCATGAAAACCACATCAACATTTTTATTTTTTTTTTTCTTTTCTTTTTTTTTTTTTTGGTTTTTGCAAGGTAATGGTTTTAAGTGATTTGCCCAAAGTCACACAGGTAATTATAAGTGCCTGAGGTCAAATTTGAACTCAGGCCCTCCTGACCTCAGGGCTGGTACGACACCAATCTTTTTCAAGCAAATTTCTCTTCCCATTTTTGAATGTGGGAAGTTTATTTTTCTGAACCCAAATGTAAGAGTCTACAATTATCCATATTATATTTCATTGCATTGAATTTGTTGTAGCCTATCAAAATCTAATTGGATGTTGATTCTGTAGTCCTAAACATTAACCATCCCTCCAAATTTTGTGCCATCTTTCAATGTGATAAACATTCAGGTTTTACATTATGCAAAGCAATTGTTTACAAAAAAGGAGGGGAAGGAGAGAGGGAAGGAGGCAAAGAAAGAGAGGGGAGAGGAAGGGATATTCTGTATTTAGAATCAGAAGATTTGGGCTCTCATCCTCAATTTGCCAATTATTAGTTGTGTGATCTTAGGTAGCTCATCAAGCTGGGTTAGACTAGAAGACTTCAAAGGACTAATCAAGTTCCAAGTCCTATAAACCCACAAGGATCTTGGCTTCCTTGGACAGCAGAAAGAAGTTATAGATTTGGAGTGACTAGGTGGTGCAGTGGATAGAGCACCGGCCCTGGAGTCAGGAGTACCTGAGTTCAAATCCACTCTCACACACTTAATAATTACCTAGCTGTGTGGCCTTGGGCAAGCCACTTAATCCCACTGCCTTGCAAAAAAATCTAAAAAAAAAAAAAAAGAAGTTTTAGATTAGATTTCTGGGAGTCAAAATGACAGAGTAAGCAGTAAATTGTCATAACTCTCCTTCATTCACCTCCAAACCATAAAACAACATACCAAAACAAATCCTGGAAAAACAGAACCAGAAAAAACCCAGGGTGAAATATTTATTTGAGTCCAAGAAACTCAGTAGATCAACAGGAAAGATCTATCACACCCAGGTAAGAAGGGAGCACAGACAAGGACAGGAAGTGTCCCAGCAAGCCAGCAGCAAGCCCTACCTCAGCAAACCAGTGGTAGATTCTGAGTCCCAGTGCAGTGGAGCAAATAAACACCAGCACCAAGATCCAACACATACCTCAGGTTAGCCCCTGGCAAACTCCAGTAGCCAGAACTCCACAGACTTCAGTATATACCAAGAAAAACACAGAAACACCCCACTGGTCTAAGGACATTCCAGACACAAGCATCAGGACCCCAATTCAGCACCAGGTAAGCTGCCAGATCCCTACAGCTTCAAACTGAGTCAGTCATCCCATACCCCATACCCTCAAAACAACTCATTAAAGAGTACAATTGATCAAATGAAAAAGAAAATACAAAAGTTATTTGAGAAAATCAACTCCTTAAACATTAGAATTGGGCAAGTGAAAGCTAATGTCTCTATGAGACATTAAAAATCAATCAAATAAATATTAAAGAATTAAAATAGTAGAAGAAAATGTAAAATACTTTATAGGAAAAGTAACTGATATGGTAAATAGATTCAAGAGAGACTATATTAGAATCACTGGACTACCTGAAAGCTACAATCAAAAGGAGAGCTGGGATAGCATCTTTTCGGAAATTACCAAGAAAAACTGCCCTAATATCCTGGAACCAAAGGGCAAAATGGCCTTGACAGAATCTATCAATCACTTCCTGGAAGAGATAACAAAATAAAAACTCCAATAAACCTCATAGTCAAATTTCAGGACTTTCAGGTCAAGGAAAATATACTGCAAGTAATCAGAAAAAAACCAATTCAGGTATTGGGGAGCCACAATCAGGATAATACAGGACTTAGGTGCAATGTTAAAAGATTGAAGGTCATGGATCATGATATTCTGGAAGGCAAAGGAACTAGGACTATAGCCAAGAATCATTAACCAAATTAAACATAATACATAATGGGGGAAAATGGGAATTCAATGAAAAAAGAAGAATTTTAAGTTTTCATAAGGAGAAGACTAGAACTAAACCCAAAATTTGATCTCTAATAGCAAGAGACATGAGAAACATAACATGTACAAGGGGAAAAGAAAATATAAGGGATTTGATAGAACTAAACTGTTTATATCTCTGCATGGAAAGATGATACTTGTAGTTCTTAAAAATTGCATCACTAATAGTACAGCTAGAAGGAAAACATATACATGTACACACATATAAATACAGACATATATATATATACATATATGTATATATATATATATATATATATATATATATATATATATATGGGGGTATGAGTATGAGGTGAATATGAGGGAATGACAAAAATAACTAAGGAATGAGGAAGAAGAGTACCATGGGTACAGAAGGAAGGGAGAGAGAGAGAGAATAGGGTTAATTATTTCACAGTATGAACTATCTATTACAGTGGAAGAGAAGATGGATGTGTAGGCAATGGGCATCCCTTGAACCTTACTATCATCAGTATTGGCTCAAAATGGAATAATATACACAATGAGTTGAATATCTACCTTACCTGACAGGGAAATAAGAAGGGAGGAGATTAAATAAAAAGGGAGATAGGAACAGAAAAGAAGTCAGATAAAGGAGGTAGTAGACAGAAGCAAACCACTGCTGAAGAAGGAAAGGGTGAAAGGAGAGAGGACAAACATGAGGAAAAATACAATGGAGGGAAATACAAAATTAGTACTGTGAATTGTGAATATGAATAGAAAGAATTCTCCCATAAAATGGAAGCAGATAGCAGAGTGGATTAAAAACCATAATCTTACAATATGTTGTTTACAAGAAACACACTTGAACCAAAAAAAAAAAAAAAGAAGCAGGGGTAGCAATCCTGATCTCAGATCAAAGTAAAAGCAAAAATAGATCTAATTAAAAGAAATAATGAAGAAACTGCATCTTGCTATAGACAAAGGGCAGCTAGGTGGTGCAGTGGATAAAGCACTGGCCTTGGAGTAAGGAGGACAAGAGTTCAAATTTGGTCTCACACTTGCCACTTCCTAGCTATGTGACTTTGGGTGAGTCACTTAACCCTGATTGCCCTGTATCCAGGGCCATCTTCAGTCATCTTGATCCATATCTGGTCACTTGCCCTAGATGGCTACAGAGGAGAAAGTGAGGCTGGTGACTTAGCACAGCGCTCCCTCAATCAGATCCAATTCATGTGCTTGTCATGGCATCACCTCCCTGATGTCATGGTTTCTTTGAGAATGAAGCACAAAAATCACAATAGACAATGAAGCAATATGGATACTAAACATATATGTACCAAGTGGTATAGCATTCAAATTTTGCAAAGGAAGCTAAGTGAGTTACAGTCAACATGAAATGTAAATTAGATAATTTTGATTATATTAAAATAAAAATCTTTTATATAAACAAAGTCAATGCAATTAGATGAAAAGCAGAACATGAGGAAACAATCTTTACAGCAAGTGTTTCTGATAAAGGCCTCATTTCTAAAATATATAGAGAATTGAGTCAAAGTTATAAGAATACAAGTCATTCCCTAATTAATAAATGGTCAAAGGATATGAACAGGCAGTTCTCAGATGAAGAAATCAAAGCAATCTAAAGTCAAGGGAAGAAGTACACTAAGTCACTTTTGATTAGAGAAAAGCAAATTTAAACAACTCCAAGATATCACCTCACACCTATCAGATTGGTTAATATGACAAAAAGTAAAATGATAAATGCTGACTAGAATATGGCAAAATTGGGCCACTAATGTACTGTTGGCAACTAAATGTATACCCTTTGATCCAGCAATAACATTACTAGGTCTGGATCCCCAAAGAGATGGGGAAAAGACACATGGACAAAAGTATTTATAGTAGTCCCTTGAATGGTGGCAAAATAATGGAAATTGAAGGCATGCTCATCAGTTTGGAGAATGGATGAACAAGATATAGTGTACAAATATAATGAAATACTATGGTGCAGTAAGAAATGCTGAACAGATAGATTTCAGAAAAAGCTGGAAAAACTTATATGAACTGATGCAAAATGAAATGAGTAGAACCAGGAAAGCATTTTACACATTAACAGCAACAGTGCTTGATGATCAATGATGGATGACTCAGTTCCTCTCAGCCACACAGTGTTCCAAGACAAGTACAAAGGACTCATGAAGGAAAACGCTATCCACATTCAGATAAAGAACTGATGCACTTTGAAAGAAAATTGAAGTATATATTTTCAAATACTTTATTTTTTCCTGCTTTTTTCCCTTTTGATCTCTTTCTTCTTTCACAACTGTGACTAATACAGAAATATGTTTTACATGATAGCATGTGTATAACCTGTATCAATTTGCCTATCATTTTCCAAAGAGGAAATGTGAGGGAACAAGGGAGGGAGAAAAATTTGGAACTTTAAATCTTGTAAAATGAATACTAAAAATTGTCTTAACACATAATTGGGAAAAAAATAAAATACTATTAACAAAGAAAAAGAAAAAGAAAAAATAAAGAAGAAAGGTGGTATTTACGAGGAGGCTGGCCATTCAAAGGACAAACTTTACCCATAATTCTATGCTTGGGACAACTGATTGTCAAGAATCACCCAAACAAGCAAATTAAAGAGCAAAGCACAACTACGTCTTCATCCTTATTATAAAAGTATAACATGAAGTCAACAAGTCAGGAAGGGTGCCAAGAGAGTTTGCATCTCAGAGGCTTCTATTGACTTTCATATGGTCATAGAGTTCTTAAACTGTGAATATCTACCCTCTAACACTCACCATAGCCCAGTTTAGATGAACAATGCTCAAGAAAGGAATTCTAAGAATGCTATTAGTTAAACTAAAAGAAATAGTCTATAAAGGGGGAAATACTAGATATTTAACACAGATGGCACTTCTCCTCTTCCTGAATTCAAATCTGTCCCCAGAGACTTACTAGCTGGATGACCGTGGGCAAGTCACTTCAGCCTGTCTGCTTCAGTGTCCTTGTCTCTAAAATGAGCTGCAGAAAGAGATAGCAAACCCCTCCAGTATCTCTGCCAAGAAAAGCCCAAAAGACATCACAAGGAGGTGGGACATGACTGAAAATGCCAAAACAGCAACAAGAACAACACTAGATCATTCCAAATCATTTCTTTATAGAAGTTGCTACTAGTGGGGAACATTTCAGTATCAAAGGAAGGAAAGGAAACATAAAGATGAAGTCTGTTCCAGAGAATGAGTATCTCTAATAAATGGACAGAGCACCATAGTCCTGGAGTCAGAACATCTCAGTTCAGAATCTGTTGTGTAATCCTGGCCAAATCGCAACCTCTTCACCTTATTTTTCACCTGTAAAATGAATATTAAATAGCAGCTATTATATAGGGTTTTGTGAGTATCAAATGAGAAAATAAATGCGATGTGTTTTGCAAACACTAAAGCACTACATAAATGCTAGCTGCCATCATCATCATCATTGTCATCATTGTTTTAATGATAATAAAATACTGCACTGATTACTAGGGGGAGGAATAATATCAATGTAATTATATTTTGGTGTACTTCTAACTCTTTTCATTTCATTCATGTATGTTTCATATACTTATTAGAAAACAAGCTTCTTGAGGACAAGGGCCATTGAAAAGTGTTAGGCACATTGAATGAGTTAATGGATGAAAAGGTATGCAAAGCACTGGGGAAAGACATTGAAAGCAAGCAAGAAGGCATTCATAAAGGTAAGTGCATAATAAATGCTTTATTCATTCATTCATTCAGGGTAATAACACAGGTCAAAATATATTGATTTCACCAAAGCATCTGGCATAATCTGTCACATGCTGTTTATCAGATGGTAAAAATGCTGGATAATGATGCTGTTAGATGGTTTGGCAGCTAGACCCAAAACATACATAAAGACTAGTCCTCTAGAAGAATCTTTCCTACGGTATCTGTATTAAAGTTGTTCCTATTTCTGGCCCACCCGGATCACCTCCTCTCATTTCTAATTAGTACAGTAAGTGTCACAAATAGTCTAAATGGTTAACAATAGCAGGAAGGAAGATTACAAAAGGGAATCAAGATGTCACAGACAATACCATAGCTCAAAGCAGTAGAATTTGCAACTATATCATATGTTACCCCAAAAATCACATCCTGAGGTGATGTGCTAAATAAGGTTTCTAGGCTTTGCTGTCAGGGCCTTTTGTTCTGATGACATGGAAATCTTAGACAAATTCCAGACAACCTCAGTAAAACCAGTAGGACACAAAATGGTTCTAAGAACTTGGAGATGGTATGGATATGTTAAGAAATGAGCCCCAAGAGACCCAGAAAAGAAGCAGTCTGTCTCCCACCAAAACCATATAATAATGAGACCCTAAACACCTGCCCCTCTCCCCAAGCATTCTTCCGGCTCCTAAGGGTTCATGGGGTTTGAGTGCTCCTAACTGATCCACTGTTAAGTAAATGATTCTCTCCTTCCTTCTATTCTTCATGCTGCCTCTCTTGCTCCACAACCCCATCCCTAGGCTGTTTGCTCTATAGTCCCTATTTATACTGTTTCCCTTTCTACTTTTTGTGCCTTTTGCCCCCGAAACCGTCCGTGTCTTATTAACCCTTATGCCTCCATTGTGATCTTTCCTGGCAAGTACCCAAAGAACTGGACCTGTCTGCCCCCATTTCATAATTCCATAAATTACTCAGTAATTCAATATCTTATCAATTAATAAATTCAGCAGCCACTTATTGCACAGTTTAAATATGCCAGGTAAAATTTCATAGGTGCTGAGCAGGTAAGTCATGTTTAAGAAAGGGTTTCTACCCTCAAGGGAGCTTATAACAACAATATTACTTTTCTATATTAAATTATATTTCCTGTCATAATTGACATTTATGTAATGCTTCAATGTTTGCAAAACACCTTATGTATATGATCATATTTGTGCCTCATGATAGCTTCAGATAGAGATAGCAAAAGCATTAGTTTCATTGTACAATTGGAGAAACTGAGTCTTAGAAGGTTAGGTGATTTATCCATAACTAGTAATTATCAGAGGTAGGATATATGCATGAATTGTTTACATCACCTTTATTTCCAAATTTTACCAAGAAATTTTTCCTTGTAACAAAAAAGAGAGAAAAAAAAGCAATTCATCAAAGTCAGTACATCAACCGTATCTGACAGTTTGTCCGATGCTCTGCACCTGTAGATGTCTTACCATAGAGGTAACCCTTGCCTCTAGAATTCTAGAGGAAAAAAAAAGACAATTGTGTCTACTTGAATGGCAGTTAGGTAGCATTGCAATGGACAAAACACTGGGCCTAGAGTCAGGAAGACCTGAGTTCAAATTCAGCCTCGGACACTTACTAGCTATGTTACCCTGGACAAATCACTTAACCCTGTTTGCCTCAGTTTCCCCACCTGTCAAATAATCTGGAAAAGGAAATGGCAAACCACTCCAGTATCTTTGCCAAGAAATTCCCAAATGGGGTCATAAAAAGAGTTTAACATGACTGAAATGAACAACAAAAATTGTATAGTCCACTCTAACTCCCTCCCCTTGGGGATATTCCTCATACAATGAAGGTGAATGAGAAGGATCTGAAAAAGACTAGAACACTCTGTAGGAAGCTGATCAAGAACTGAATTGAATTGAATCTCTAGTCAATTTGTTAGATTCTCTTATAATCTAATGCAAATGCAATTAGACTAGTAGAGAGAAGTTTGTCCACTACTTTAAGGAGATGGAAGGGAAAGAGACTGAGGCAGAAGTGGCAGGACTAGCTAACAAAAGAAGCATGCCTCTTCATGAGAGATGGATGGGATAAAGGAGAGTATGGAACAATGTCAAGGAATGATGGAAAAAGTTAAGGGAGTTTAAATCAGATGACAGAAATCTCAATAATTTAAGAGATTCAGGACACCATATATTTGGTTCTGTTCTAGTCAACATTCTCATCAAGGAACTGGATGAAGATGTAGAAAAAAATACTTATTAAATCCACAAATGACACAAAACTAATATGATAATTAACATGATAAATAATAGAATCATGAGTCAAAATTATCTTGACAGGCTGGAACATTAAGCTGAAACTAACAAGATCAATGTAGTGAGCTCTTGGGGAAAAAGGTTTAATAATGCCTTTAGTTTTTTACATCACAGTCACTTCCAAAGAATTCCCCTCTACTCCCCACCCCAATATGCTCTCCCTACTAATAAAGGAAAAGAAAGGACAAAAAAGATTAAACAAAACCATTAGGTGCATAGACTGAGGGGGCATGTAATGTGGCACACCTACACATTGCCATCTTTTCATCAAAAGGAAGCTGGTACTCATGTTTGGAGGTCATAGGAAGACAGACCGTCTCAATAGAAGAGAAAATTTTCCAACAAAGTGTTGATGAGCAATGGAATAGGGTGTTTTGTGAGGTGAGTTCCTTCTCATAGGGAATGTTCAGATAGAACTTGGGTGACCAAATGTCAGAGATGATCTGGGAGAGTTCTCTACATTGATGGGTGGTTGGGCTTGGTGATCTTTGAGGGTCTTTTCAACTATAAAGCTTGATGATGTTATGTTCTGGATGCTCTTCTGTACTAAATGTGCCTATTCATCAGAACAATTTCTAAATCCTTGGCATCCTTCCCCATATCATAAGCTTAAAGAAGGATTAACAATCCCATACAGCATAGAGATTTATACCCAAATAAGTTGGTCTCTCCAGGTGAAGATTACAGAAGACGTTAGTTCTGATATGTAAATAGGGGACAAGCAGCCAATTTGACCAAGCAGAACAAAAACCCCTTAGACTGTAAATCTATATTTACAAATTGAATTTGTTACTTGGCCCTCTGAGCTATACATTTAGTTTCCTGACTCTCATATTTACATATTATCAATCTATGAAGAGTTCAACACACTTGACAAACATTGTTCTAGTGAACTTTTAATTAAATTATAAGGGAATATGACATATTGACTATGTATATGTCTTATTCAATGTACTATACAGTTATCTTCCTGGGCAACTTCCTGCAATGTCATGGAGTCTTTTCTTGATTGTTCTTATTTGCCTTCATGGTATAAGGGATGCTATCTATGGAACTGAAAGGGAGTCTACAAAAAAGGCTCGGGGGTGGCTAGGTGGTGTAGTGGATACAGAACCAGCCCTGGAGTCAGGAGGGCCTAAGTTCAAATCTGGCCCCAGGCACTTAATAATTACCTAGCTGTGTGGCCTTGGGCAAGTCACTTAACCCCACTGCCTTGCAAAAAACCTAAAAACAAACAAAAGAAACAAACAAAAAAGGCTCTCATTTGTTTGACAACATGAAGTCAGTGATGGCTCCTTAGATAATTAAAAACATCTTCCTCCAAACTAGGACATACTCTACAAAATGTTGATTCCATTGGCTATAGGATTAAAGATGGTATGACGGAAAGAGCACTGGTTCTGGAGTCAGAACATGGGTTCCAATCCTACCATAGATGGTTATTTAACCTGTGATCTTAGTGAAGTCCCTCTATCTCCCTGTGCCTTGGTTTTCTCATCTGTAAAATGAGGGGGTTGAACTAGATGATCTTCTCTAAATTTAGGATTCTCTGTATAACTTTGAGCAAGTGCCTTCACATCCCCAGGCCTCAGTAAAAGAAGGGGACTAGATTAGACTAGATCCTTTCCAGATCTAGATGTAGGCACCTAGGTGTGACCCTGGGTAATTCATTTCACCTCTCTCCATTTATCCCAGTTTCCTTATTTGCTAAATAAGAGGGTTGGGCTCGACTGATTTTTGAGTTTCTTTCTAATTCTAGAGCAGAATACACGGCAGTGCTGGGAGCATCTCTTATATTTCTAGTGCTTTAGAGCACGGTTAGCCAACCTTTGAGCTCTTCTGGACTACATTGCCGAACAAAAGCTTGCCAAGGGCTGCATATAGAATTTAATTTTTATTTATGACTCCAATATACCCAGATTACCAATGAGTTTAATAATAAAATGCAATAATGCCATATGAATGGGTATTGATGGATTGGTTGGACACACCTACTTTAAAGGTTTTCTTTACAAGTACACTGTGAGGGAGGGACTTCAGATATGATTATTCCATTTTATAGGCAAGGAAAGGGAGATTCAAAGTCATTTGTTCAAGGACATATATTCAATAAGTGTTAGAACACAGGGGCAGCTAGGTGGCACAAGGGATAGAGCATCGGTCCTGGAGTCAGGACGACCTGAGTTCAAATCCAGCCTCAGACTCTTAATAATTACCTAGATGTGTGTGTGACCTTGGACAAGTCACTGAACCCCATTGCCTTGCAAATATAAAAAAAAAGTCTTAGAACTCAGGTGCATTGATCATATGTCTCTACCCAAATCTCCCTCAGTCTCCCAGGCAGACGGATCACATCCCACCCCTGATCCCATACAAAACAGAACACCTTTCCAGTGAAGTGGGAAATCACTTTCCCTTCCCTCAGTAGGAGCCATTCATGCTTCTAACTTTCTTCTGTTTTTACAAGGACCAATGCCAGTCATCCAAGCTCTTTTAGCAAGACGAAACCACCAATAAATAACGAATAAGAAGTAGATAATTCAAAAAAGAATTAAAACTGATCAGTATGCCGTCATCATCCTAAATGTTTCAAAAAGCCTTAAGACAAAACCGAGATCTTGTAGGAGTGTTTGTTATCCTCTGCACCTCTCAGTGGAGGACAGTTCCCTTTGGTGGACTCTGGCTTTTCTGACACTTTGGATGTAACAACTCTGCCAGGGTGTGAAACTGCTTCCCCAGCACATGTTTTCACCTCATTGCCACTTTCTTCCTCTAGGGACCAGGCCTGAGAAGAGTTGGTAATCAAAAGTTTGCTGGCACTTCCTTTCAAATTCAACATACTTATTCACATAATTTAACAGACATTTCATTGCCAAAATGAGGGGAAGGAGAAATGATGTGCATAAATTGCTACTGGAGCAAACCCCTGAGGACACTGAATAGCTAGCCTGAAGGTGCAGTTCCCCACTGCCATAGTCTCTAAAAAGCTTGAAAATATTTGAAGGGGGCTTCGCCATTCTTCCTTTGTTTGCAAGAAGAAAAGGTATTTTTTTTCAGTTGCTCTCACAAAAACATGTCTATTCAATTGCACAAATTACAAAAAAAAAGAAGTAAAAATAATTCATCATCATCATCATCATCTAAAACTCAACTGTACTGCAGAGATCATCTGCAATTAGCACTTTTGGGTTAAAGCAATGACATTCTATTTAAAATGCAAATATCTAAGGGAGGTAATGAGCCATTATTATCCATTAACACCATAGCTCCAATGAGTTGTTCAGAATAGCAGGCCATTCGCCTAGCAACAGGAGAAAGAGGAAGAGGGTCCCTACCACTAATGATTTAAGATGCATAGCGTCCCTTCCATCGCCCTCCCACCCCCCATACCAAATAAACATCTCTGGTCCACAGTTATTCTGATATTGTCAGTACTTGGGCTGAAGCATTGGCCCTCTGATACGATACAAATATCTTGAGAAGAAGATAGTATGAAACCCTTCATCACACATCAGTGAATAAATTAGCATAAATTAGTTTCTCAGATGCCTTTCTAACTTGACAACTAGCTGAGAACAGGGTCCTTTGGGAATGGAACTCAGGACACCAATAGTTTAGAGTAAGTTGGGGAGTGGCTGGAAGCACAGAGCTCTATTCTGGAAGGTAGGAATGGTAGGGACCCCCAGAGGGTAACACAACACATCTGAGGGGATAAGGAGCACAAAGGGGATGGACAAAGGCCTGCTGAAAATCAAGGCTGCCAATGCCACAAATTTACTCAGTGTCTGCCTTATGGAAAGTGACTGGTTCCAGCTACAGCTTCAGGAGGCTATGATGTCAGAAAAGGCATCTTATCAAGAACAGGGGAAATCAGAAAAGGGAAGGGGGGAAAGAGGACATCGTAGGTATGCAAACACCTCTGTTCTTTCCAATCTCATTGAAAGTGACTTTTAATTGCTTTTAAAATGTGACAGTAGACTGGTAAGGAGAGTGATTTTTTAAAATAAGCTTCCTCCAGCATAGGGAAGAACAGAAGGGAAGTGTGGAGCAGATCAAATGTGTCAGGAACAACTGTGTCTATAAAGAGACAGTGTTGTAAGAAAAGAGAGGGTCATCATAGCTTCTGGCAGACCATTAGGCTGAATGCAACACTGTCTCCTTTGAACTAGTTGGGCTATTTGCAGGGTGTTGATGAGACCCAGAAAGCTTCTTACAAAGCAGGCTACATTCATTGGCTAGATCTTGGAGAAGTAAATTCCCTTCTGCTGATGATACTTGTCTGCTTCTTTCCTTTTCTCTCATGGGATAGGATTTAGGGAGGACACTATTGTGATTGCGCCTTCCTATCCCAGCCATTTTAGGATCATAGATTGAGAATTGGAAGGGACTTCTAGATCATCTGCTTCAGGCTCCTATTTTTTTAGATGAGGAAACTGAAGCTCAGAGAGGGTAGGTATGTAGCACAGTGAATAGAGTGTCAACCTAGAATCACAAAGACCTGAGTTCCAATAAAGCTGTATATATGTGTTTGTTGTGTACATTAAGGAAGTCACTTCTTTTTGCCCCTGTTTGATCATTTATAAAATGGGAATAATAGGAGTACTTAACCTCCCAGGGATGTTGTGAGAACCACTCTCTATAAAGCACCTGTCACATAGTAGTCATCAGGGAGTTAGGGACATAGAAGTTGTTGAGATTAAAAAAATAAAACAAAACAAATTTTCTATCTGTGCTTTTCTAAGGGTTCCCTGTTATTCAAAGTAACTCCATTGTTCAATAAAAATTTGCCAAGATGGGAGCAGCCTTAGCTGATTCCCCCTCCTCCAGCTTCTGGCTTCTACTCTTTAGCTGACCTTGGCCATTGATGGGTCAAGCTTGCCCTGGCATGACAGGAAATGACTTAGATGTCATGCACCTTGGGACAGGAAAGACTAGCACATAGCTTGCCTAGTGGAGAATATCTGGAGTGAGGTGAGGGACCACTCCCCAAGTGCCAACCTTGTCCAACCCACTACAGAAGTTCATTTACGTGCAGAGACCTGGAAGACAAACTCTTCTTGCTGTCTCATTATCTGGATGGATATTTTCTTGTTCTTCCTAAAATAGAACCAGATGACTCCTAGCCTAAGCCTGCTGGAGGACCATGGGCCTCTAGGCGAAGGGGTGGGACTAAGACAGTCCTTATGGCTGTCTCTCCTTTCCCTCTTGGCCAGGTCTCTTGGCTATTTTCCTTTACACTCTCTTTTCCCTCAGGCACCTGCTCTGATCCTTTGTTATTTTCTTACCCTCAAGTGACTTACTGTTTCTCCAGGAGAAAATTTTTTAATCTGTAAACTTTGCAGGCTTGTGAAAAAAAAAATCCTAAACTTTCAACTCCAGGGTTAAAATGTGAATTATTTCCCTTGTGAGAACTCTCAAATCTTAATTGGCGATACCAATCCTTGGCAACAATACGTACATATAAATGTTAGCTACTATTGTCATTTTTATTCTTATCATTTCCCAGTCACACAGAGGATACATGGTAGAGCTAGGGTTTGAATGCCAGTCCTCTAAATTCAAATCCCACAATCTTTCCACATCAGTACACTGCCATAGGAAGAAAAATAGCAGCAAAGAGAATCTGCATTTTTCAATATTCACTTACCAACAAAAGAATCAACAGTAAAAACTCATAGCTTCTGATGTTTCTGTGCATATCCACAAAATGTAAGAAAAGAGAATTAGAGATCCTCATAAGAGGATGCACAATTAGCATCACTAAAGTTTAGTGGATTGCTCCCTGTTGAAAGAAAAAATCCTAAGAAAATTTTATTTTTCCCCTCAAGTCTTTATTAAGTTTTGGTTTGTAATATTTATAATGCCATTTTAGGAGCTTCAAGAGATTATTCATTCAACAAATGTTTAATAAAATTATAACTTGCATGTCAACTGAGAAAGGACAAATTACTTTTCAGGGTATTTGACTTTTTATTATCTTCTTTTTTTCCTGTTTTAAACAATTTATTTAAGGCAATGGGGTTAAGTGAACTGCTCAAGGTCACACAGTTAGGCAATTATTAAGTGTCTGAGACCAGATTTGAACTCAGATACTCCTGACTCCAGAACCAGTACTCTATTCACTGTGCCACCTAGCTGCTCTGGGTATTTGCCTTTCAATAGATTCTTTTTTTTTTAGGTTTTTGCAAGGCAAATGGGGTTAAGTGGCTTGCCCAAAGCCACACAACTAGGTCATTATTAAGTGTCTGAGACCGGATTTGAACCCAGGTACTCCTGACTCCAGGGCCGGTGCTTTAACCACTATGCCACCTAGCCACCCCTCAATAGATTCTTAGCTTAATATTTTCAGTCTTGAAAAGGTGAGGATGGAAAAGAAGGAAGTCTGATTTCGGACAAGATTCTCACTAACTAGATATGACTAGCTAGAATGATAGACTCTGTGATACCAAGAAGTAAACCAGATAAAGTTTAACATGGAGCCTAGATTCTGGAAGAGATTTCAAACAGAGTTCAGAGAAGACACAGGTAGAAATCCTGTAGGCTAAAGTTCTTTAGGGGAAGTTAGCCCGAAGGACATGTGAAGTTATCAATAATATAACTCTGAATCTACAAACTTACCCATGGTTGTAATAGAAAATTCAAAAAGACATCAACAATGTGAAAGCACAGGAAATTCTCTGAGCAGTTTAGATTTTTTTCAAAGACATATAGACACTTCTCTCACATATAAAATCAGATTTACAAAGATGGGCAAATATCAACTGCTCATGGATAGGCCAAGTTACTATAATTAGAATGACAATTCTACCTAAATTAAACAACATATTTAATGCCCTTCCAGTCACAAATCCAAAAAATTACTTTAATGAGTTTGAAAAAATTGTAAGTAAATTCATATGAAGAAATAAAACGTCAAAAACCTCCAGGAATTTAAAGGAAAAAAGTGCAAAAGAAGGTGGTAAAACCCCACCAGATCTAAAATTATATTATAAAGCATCAGTCATCAAAACTGTCTGGTATTGGCTAAGAAAGAGAGTGGTGGACCAGTGAGATAGACTAGGTACAATAGTAGGAAATGATTATAGTAATCTGCTGTTTGATAAACTCAAAGAGCCCAGTTTCTGGGATAAAAACTGTCTCTTTGATAAAAAAAAAACTGTTGGGAAAATTGGAAGTTAGTTTGCCAGAAACTTGGATTAGACCAACTTCTCACAGGTTGCAGGATTTAAACATAAAAGACAATATTATAAGCAAACTAGGAGATCAAGGAATAGTTTACCTCTCAGATCTATGGAAAGGAAGCAGTTTGTGACCAAGGAGGAGATGGAGATCATCATTACAAACAAACTTGATAATTTTGATTACATTAAATTAAAAAGCTTTTGCACAGACAAAACCACTGTAACCAAGATCAAAAGAAATGCAGTAAATTGGGAAACAATCTTTACAACTAGTATTTCTGACAGATTCATTTCTAAAATATAGAGAATGGAGTCCAATTTATAAAAAAATACAAGCCATTCCCTGATTGACAAATGGTTTTCAGATGATGAAATCAAAGTAATCCATTGTCACATGAAAAAATGTTCTAAATCATTATTGATTAGAGAAATGCAAATTAAAACATCTCTGAGGTACCATCTCACATCTCTCAGACTGTCCAATAAAACCAGAAAGGACAATAATCAATGTTGAAAGTGAAAAGGGAAATTTGGGGCACTAATGCTTTGTTGGTGGAACTGTGAACTCATCCAACCTTTCTGGAGAGCAATTTGGAATTATATGCAAAGGACAATAAAAATATGCATATCCTTTGATCCAGCAATACTACTACTGGGTCTATACCCTGAAGAGATGAGGAAAAAGGGTAAAAACATTACTTGTACAAAAATATTCATAGCAGCCCTGTTTGTGGTGGCAAAGAATTGGAATTCCTGTAAATGTCCTTCAGTTGGGGAATGGCTTAGCCAACTGTGATATATGTATTTCATGGAACACTATTGTTCTATTAGAAACCAGGAGGGATGGGAATTCAGGGAAGCCTGGAGGGATTTGCACGAACTGAAGCTGAGCAAGATGAGGAGAACTAGAAGAACATTGTACACCCTGACAGTAACATGGGGGTGATGATCAACCTTAATGGACTTGCTCATTTTATCAGTGTAACAATCAGGGACAATTTTAGGCTGCCTGCGATGGAGAATACTATCTACATCCAAAGAGAGAATTGTGGAGTTTAGACAAAGACCCAAGACTATTACCTTTAATTTAAAATTTTTAAAAATTATCTTATGTCATTTTGCTATCTCTTTAACATTTTTTTTCTTAAGAATAAGATTTCTCTCTCAACACATTCAATTTTGATCAATATTTAGCATGGAAACAATGTAAAGACTATCAGACTGCCTTCTGTGGGGGGTGGGGAAGGGAAGAGAAATTGGGGGGGATTGTCAAATTCAAAAAAAACAAAAAATAAAAATAAAAAACACATGTAGAAGGTAAAAGCAAGGGCATGTAGTAGAACACAAAAGCATGGAATGGTCACAGAAGAACAGTGTTAAGGAATACTAAATTTTGTAAAAACTGTGTTGGGAGCAAGAAGAAAACCAAAGAAGTAGTGGGATCATGGTTAGGGGTGGGAGGAAGGAGGTTATGAGAACCAAGAAAAGGATCAAATTCTTCAGCTGTTAATTTGCTTATGTTTTATGTGCAAAAGAAAGTAATCTTCAGATTA
The DNA here is from genome assembly GCF_037893015.1 of Macrotis lagotis. NCBI lineage: Eukaryota > Metazoa > Chordata > Mammalia > Peramelemorphia > Peramelidae > Macrotis > Macrotis lagotis. Next base: position 23,702,259 of record NC_133666.1, read on the forward strand.
AAAAGGACAAAAATGTAATGGCTACAAGGGAGATAAAACTCAGTATAAGTGAATAGGGGCATGGAGATGCTGAGCTTCCCAGAGTGAATTTGCTTCTCTTAGCTCAAATAAATTATATTCTAGAGCAGGACAGTCACCTCAGGGGATTGTTTCAGAAGGGAAAATGCCAAGGAAACAAAGGAGGATTTGGAGGAGATTCTATTCAGCTTTTCTGAAAACAAACTCCTCTGTGGCATCATATTTTGAGTCAGCTTTTAAAGAAGTGAACTTCTCTCTCCCATTAGCACATCTCCAAATATGGAAATCTATGATCTTCCACAAATGCCAAAGATATCCAAGCTGGGATTAAACTTGTACTCAAGCAGCTCCAGGCAAGTCAGATTCAAGGGGCTACTACTAAACATTACTCTCTCAATCTCAGCATCAAATGTCTAAAGTGCAAATTTTCTTCTTTTCTCTTCTGGATAACATTAGCCTTCTGCAGTTCTGTAATACCTTAGACCTCTTAAAGATGACCAACAGTGATTTTAGCAATCTTATCAGCCAGTTATAGGCAACTAGGTGATTCAGTGGCTAGAGTGCTGGGCTAGGGACCAGGAAAATAAGTACTTGAATCTTCTCTCAAAAACTTACAAGCAATGTCACCCTGGGTGAGTCACTCACTGTTTCAGTTTCCTTCTCTGTAAAATGGAGATAATGGTCCCTAACTCAAAGGATTGTTGTGAGGTTCAAGTGAGATAACATATATAAGGTGATCCGCAAACTTTAAAACACTATGTGTGTGTGTGTGTGTGTGTGTGTGTGTGTGTGTGTTTGTTGGTTATCAGGATTATGATTATCATTGCTTTGGATCTTTATGGATGTAGATCAGTTATGTCTTGTGAATCAAAATCATCAAAGGCTTTTAGATACTCTCTTAATAATCTTCCTACTTATCTTGAACTTCTTTACACTATCATCCATTTTTGTTTTGTTTTTACTTTGCTTGGCAAAGAAGATAGAATGAACTGAGTATTTCTACCTTCTCTCCTTTGTCATAATCATCCTATGAAGAATATGGGGGTGTTTGGGTTCCACATGAATGTGAAGGGAAAATTGTTAGTTTACATTACAAAGATTGGGGTATGCCTGGATTGTTGCCTATGGGCAGGTGTGTGAGGTAAGACAAAAGATTTAGCCTCAATCTGATAAAAAAAACTGAGATTAGGCCAGGTCTACCCCACCTAGTTCTAAATTAACCTAGGGTTTTTGACCTTCTCCTTTGCATATGCTCAAGGAGGTAGCTGTTCTTGCTCATTTGTATGAGCAGGGAAATGAAAACATATGGGGATGAATTATAACAATTAGATTTGTGACCCCAGCCAATGATTGGCACAAAGGGGCAGGAACAAAGCCTTTCAAACTGCATAAGACCTAACATTTCCAGGATTCCTCACCCTTCTCCCTTTAAGAGAGAAGTATGCCTTTTATTAAGATGTCTTAATAAAAAACCATTTTAATCACTCTTTTTTTCCCAATATAGCTTTATAAAAAGCCCTTTAAGACAGTCACCATGATACCCTTAAATCTTCTCAGTAATGCCTGAATTGGATCTCAAGGCACAAGCCAAATAGTGGGCATTTTCTTCTCTTGATTTCACAACAACAAAATCATGTCCCCCCCAGGGATATGTAATCTTATAATAAATAAAAGGAATAAAATGTCATCTTGAGTTTTCATTTTTATTTCTTATCACAGCACTTTTAGTAGTTTTTTTTCTTGTTTACAAGTCAAAGTGTTTTTTCCCCTCATTGAACACAAGCTCAACTTGAAACCTGGAAAATCAAGCTGAGATCCCTTTGCCTTTGAAAATATCACCAGCCATTACCAGCCATAGCTGATTGCTTGAGATGAACTTAGCAGGCTATAGAACTCTAAGTGCTGCTGCAGGACATTTTGGGGGCAGGGACAATTTTTCTTCCACTAATGTCAAGAGAATGAGGAATGCTGCCAGAGACCCTCAGAAAGATAATACCCAACAGTAACCTATGATATTTTCAAAAGCATCCACTAGTTCAACTTTTCAAAGGAGTTTCCTAGTCCTAAACAGCTTTGTCATTTATTTGAGGGTGAAAGCATTATTATATTAGAGGAGGTGACCATTTGTGTGCAGGCTCCAAACAGAACTAACATGAGAAATTTAGATTAGATCTACGCCAAGGAGACAATGATTAAGACAATGGCAATAAGACAATTAAGAAATAATAGACATGGGGCTGCTAGGTGGCATAATGGATAGAACACTGGCCCTGGAGTCAGGAGGACCCAAGTTCAAATATGGACTCAGATACTTAATAATTTCTTAGCTGTGTGACCTTGGGCAAGTCATTTATTCCCATTGCCTTGCAAACCACCCCCCCCAAGAAAAAAAGTAATCATAGAAATGAATTATCAAGTAAAATTAACTGGATCATAGCTCTCAAGCTGGAATCAATCTCAAGATGATCTTGAGACCAAGCTCATTTTCCTACTGAGGAAACTAAGGTCCACCCAGAGATTTTAAGGAACTTATGTCCCAGGTCACACAGGTAATAAATGGTAGAGCCCAGAATCTTTGATGCTAGAGTCAGATTTTCAATTGTAGAAACTCTTTCTTGGTTTTATTATGGTGTTGCTTTTGGGGAGGGGAAAAGAAGAATGGCTCTAGATTATGTCTTAATGTTCCATACAATTTTATGATTCCAACCTAGGTGATTCCTGGCTTATTGGTGTAGCAAATGAAGTTAAAAAAAGTGGGGCAAAGCAATAGTACCCTAAAGACACTTAGAATCAAATGGCTTTTTACAGGGAAGAGAATGTAGATGTCTTTAAACAGTAGACATGAATCTTTAATCAATTGTGGGCTGATCTCTTATATGAAATGTTTGTAACCTGACTCTGTCTAAACATTTAATTTTGGAATACATTAATGATGCATTTTGGATGATTAACAGAAGGATCAGTTTACTGGTACATAGGGCTCCTTCTCAAACCCTGCCAAGTGAGAACACAGAACTTTACTTTTGGTTTACCAGCAGTTCTCCTTGCTTGCCCCAAGAATCATAGAAATTTTAGAGTTGAAAGAGATGCTTATTTAACTCACCTAGTTTAACTCACCTAGTTTAATTCACATCTGAACCAGAATTCCCTCTGCAACATTCTCAGTCAAGAGTTACCCAGGATCTGCATGAATGCTAACTCATTATCTCCTGAAGCAGCCCAGAAGGTTTTCCTTCCATTATATATGAATGAGTCACCCCTTTATAATTTCTACCCATCATTCCCAATAATTCTGCTCTCTGGGACAATGAAGATTAATATTTCATGTGAAAGCATTTTAAATACAAATTAAAGAATTAGAAAGCATTTATTAAGCCCTTACTATTCTCTAAACAAGGGGGAGGCAAAAACAAAAACAAAGAAAGTTGCTGTCCATAAGGAACTTATATTGTCATGGGGGAGACAACTCACAAAGGGGGAGTGAATGGTGGCCATGTTTGGGTCCACTTTAGTCCTCCAGATTTCAAGGATGGTGAGTGGGACAGACTAATATTCCAATTAGAAGCAATGGTAGAATAGATTTAATCACAGTGAATGATTCTAGAAGGTGGTGGTTGGAATCAGTGTTTTTTGTCCTTTGACTTGGAAGGACTCAATGACATCACAGGATGGCATCTTCACTTACCTGTGAATAAGATTTAAATGAGGTTAAGGTAAAAGTTGCCAAACTCACTCCCATTGAGGTCCAATGTCAAGACAAATGTCAGAATGACTAGCAATGGCCTGGGATGTAGTGGATGACCTTGGTGATCAGATCACACTGCTTATCAAGTTTTCAGTCTGCTGACTCCCCTCTCCCAATTGCCCACATATTTCTCATTCTATATTTGTGAAGCTGATCTTTGGATACCTATGTGGGGCTTTTCATTGATTCCTTCTCTCTTTGCAATCATTTGATTTCCTTTTCATCTACTGATATTTTCTGTGACCATGTGGTTCAAAATAAAACTAACCAGTTCCATTTTCTCTTCTCATCAAGGTGATGGGCAGGGGTCATTAGGAGCAGATGTAACAGAATAAACTAGCAATATCTAACATTTACATAGCCCATTATGGTTTGCAATGTGTCTTACAACACATGTTAACTTATTGAGGGTTCTACTATGTTAGGGCAGGCAATAAAAGTCAAAATAGCTAACAGTCATGCTGAAGTAGTTTCATTTAAGTTGAATTTTTTTGGTTATTAAATCATAGGATCACAAATCTAGGATTTAAAGGGAATTCAGAAGCCATCTATTCCAACACCCTTATTATACAGAAGAGGAAACTAAGGCCCAGCAGGATGAGGTGATTTTTAAGGATATTTATGTGATCATAATGCTAGACCTAGAAGTATCCTCTGCCTTCTACTTCTACCTCCCAATTTTACATGATAAATCTGAAATCAAAAGAGGATGAATGACATGTTCAAGGTAACACAGTTAAGAATTAGCAGGAGTAATATTTGGACCCAGGATTTCTGACTCCAGTCTTGAATGAGACTGAGAAATTTAAGAGGGGAAAGCAAAGAGTAGAGAAGTCCATTGGCTAGGGGTTCTTACTCTCAAGAAAATAATAACACACAATTGTTTCTATTTATATTTGATATTTTTGAAAATATGATTTATCCTCATTCTTCTCCAGGCTGCACTGCACTCATCTCCACAGGTCTTTCTCTCTATTGCTTCTCCATTCCTCATCTACATAGTGACCAAGGACCTCAATGATACATCCTCTTTCAACTCCTTTTTGCCAGTGTACTTAAATGAGATTTTATATCCTCTGAACTTTTCTATGATTAGCTGTCTCAGTCTATCTCTGTTTCTGTCTCTGTCTCTCTATCCCTCTCTCTCTGTCTCCCTCTGTCCCTCTGTGTCTCTCTCTCTGTCTCTGTCTCTGTCTCTGTCTCTGTCTCTGTCTCTCTCTCTCTCACACACACACACACACAGACAAACACAATGTAAGCCTTATATGTTTTAATTTAACTTTTAATCCACTGTTTTCACTAATGGAAATGAGAAAATAAACAGAATAAAGGAAAGTCTGCTCATTAAGCAGGAAAGAAAATATAATTCAAAGTCTGAATTATTGAGTAACCATTATCTAAAGTTACTGCATTTCCCAAAATTTGGTAGAAAGAATCTACCAATTCAGCCATTTTCAATGCCTGCTTCCCATGCCTGGAATGTTCCCCCTTCACATCTCTGCCTCTTGGTTTCCTTCAGGTTCTAGCTAAAATCCTACCCAGCCTTTTCAGATATCTCATAATTCTAGTGCTTTCCTTGTTTTTTTTTTTTCCCAATTTATCTGGTCCATAGTTTGTACAGAGTTGTTTGTTTTTTGCTTCCATTCAGTTGTAAGCTCCTTCAGGGCAGGGACACTCTTTTTCCTTTCTTGGTATTTCAGGACTTAGGACAGTACCTGGCACCCAGTAGATGTTTAAGAAATGCTCACTGACAATTATCTGAGCATCTTGGAATAACTCATTTGTATAAAGGTGATGAGCTTGTTTCAGTGTTGGACTGTCTTCAAATCTCAGATAGAAACACTGATTTCTTCTAAAAATATCTACCAAAATAAAATTGAAGATAATTTTATTGAACATTATACTTACATTGCTAACCAGAGCTTTAAAAAAAAGTTCATAGGGAGTAGCTAGGTGGTGCAGTGGATAGATTACTGTAGAGAGTGGATGTAGTCAGGAGGACTTGAGTTCAAATCTGACCTCAGACACTTAATGATTACCTAGTTGTGTGACCTTGGACAAGTCACTTAATCCCATTGCCTAGCCAAAAAATGTTCTTAGAATTTAATTTAAATGGGCACAAGAGAAAATGTATTTTCCCACAAGTTCTCTGTTCTTTCAAGAATGCATTGATGGATTTAAAAAGTATTTGCAAAGTAAATCACTGATTCAAATCATGATCATATTGTTAATGATTAAAAAAATAATTTCCTACTGATTAACAGATGTCTTCCAATGGGTATATCTTTAAATCACCTTTAAGTTTTGAAATGGAGCATTCATTCAGACAACATTTATTATGCCTTAAGTATGTGTAGGTCACTCTACTTGAGAATGAGTTGCAATGATACATAAAACAGTTTTTCTTGTCCTCATCCTCATGGAGCATGTACTAGTCTAGTATTGATATAAGATCAAAACAATACCCAATACTGCATGCTGAGCATATAAGGTAATCATTCAGTCTTTTTAATGGCAAGTTTCAGGGTTTAAATGAAAAAAGCATTTGAGTAAGAAATACTATTTAATCTAGTTGAAAGGCATTACTCCAAGGCAGGAAGAGGGCTAATTAAATCAAAACAACACACCTATAAGATTGGCTAATATGACAGAAAAGAAAAATGATGAATGTCGGAGAAGATGTAGGCAAATTGGAACACTAATGCATTGTAGGCAGAGTTGTGAACTAATCCAACAATTCTGGAGAACAATTTGGAACTATGCCCAAAGTGTTATAAAACTGTATACTCTTTGATGCATCAATGCAGTTACTAGGTCTGTATCTCAAAGACAATAAAAAAGTGGAAAAGACCCACATGTGCAAAAATATTTATTGCAACTCTTTCTGTAGTGGCAAAGAATTGGAATTTGAAGGATGCCAAACCATCGGGGAATGCCTAAATAAGTTGCTGTATATGATTGTGATGAAAGTCTATTGGGCTATAAGAAATGATCATCAGGCAGATTTCTGAAAAACCTGCAGAGATTTACATGACCTGAGCCTGAGTGAAGTGAGAAGAACCATGTAACAGCAGCACTGTGTAATGATCAACTATGATGGATGCAGCTCTTCTCAGCAATACAGTGAGCAAAGACAATTCTAAAAGTCTTGTGATGGAAAATATCACCCAGATCTTGAGAAAGAACTATGGAGTCTGAATGCAGATCAAAGCATACTATTTTCACTTTTTTTTTTAGTTTTTTCTGGCTTTTCCCTTTTGTTCTGATTCTTCTTTCACAACACTACTTATGTGGAAATATGTTTAACGTGACTGCACATTATATAACTTTATCAGATTGCTTGCTAAACAAGGGGGAGAGGAGGAAGGGAGGAGGAAAAATTTGGAACTCAAAATCTTATAAAAAGTGAATTCTGAAAACTATCTTTATATATAATCAGAAAAAATAAAATACTATTAAAGATATTATAAATAAAGATGATACACACACACACACACACACACACACACACACATATATATATATATGCACTAGGGGAAAAAACTTACTTGATATAATTGCTCCCCAATATTGGCAGCCACCATAGGTAGCTCTTTTTCTTTCTGAATTTCTCATATTTCTCATATCTTATAATATAACAATATTCAATTACATTTCTTTACCCTTTTTTCAACCACTTTCCCAGTCAGTGGGGACCCACTTGAATATAAATATGATTTTAAAGAAAACCTGGATCTATGATTTCAGTGATATAGATGAAAAGTGACTATCAATGCAGAGATACTGTACCTTCTGTACAACAGAGGGCCTGAGGCACTGAGAGATTAAATTATCCAGGGTCATATAACATATATATGACAGAAATAGGATTTGAATCCAGGTCTTTCTGACTCCCAAGTCAGGCACTAGATCATAGGATTGCAGATTTAGAGCTGGAAGGAACCTCAGAAGCCATCTAATCAAATCACCTTGCAGATGAGGAAACTGAGGTCCCAAAAAGGTCAAGGGATTTGCCCAAGATCTCAGAAGTAGAAAGGGACAGAAGTCAGACTTGAGCCCCACTCCAAATTCTGTACTAATTTCTATTGCTCTTTATCCACTATGCCACAGTTTCCTCCCATTTTCATGAAATTGTTAACCATTCCCAATGCTTTTGAAAACTGTCTCAACCAATGAATAATATGAAGAATTAAGGTTTGGGAAATTGTTGTTTTTGCTATGGGAAATATAGGTACATGACCTTGTGTTTAGGGCCATGGGAAGGGGGCACTGAAAGGGGAAAGACTGGAAAGGCAATAGAGAGGAAATGATTGATTGAACAATATCCTGAAAGAGTTATGAGAGGATGGAATCTAGGCAACAGATGCAGAGATTAGCATTACCAAAGAGAAATACCATTCTTGTGAAGAAAAGAGATATAAAAGTTCTTAGGGTAGGGTAGACATTTGGGTGCACTTCTCCATGGCTTCCAAGTAAAATGGGAGGCAGTCATGTGCATTATTATATCAGCCAATGAGTATTTACTAAGCACTAATTGTGTGTAGGGCCTGTGTGAGCTGCTAAAGAAACAAAAATAAAAATAAGCATCCTGCGGGTGCTTACATTCTATCTGGAGTGACAGTAGATGCAAATACAAAATGTAAACAAGATCAGTTTGGTGGTAGAAGGGTGAGCACTAGGAATGGCAATCAGGAAGAGTGTCAAAAATAATACTCATACTAAATATTTAAGGAAAACCTAAGCAAATATATGGAAACAGAGCATGGTGAATGTGAAATGTATAGCACATCCACTTTAGAAAGAGAGAGAGAGAGAGAGAGAGAGAGAGAGAGAGAGAGAGAGAGAGAGTTCAGTACATCAAAGACCAAGAGACTTCTGAGGCCCAACGAGAGAGAGAAAGTAATGGGGGAAAGATAACTAAGAGATCAGGGGATAGAAGGAATCAGAGGGATTTGAAAGAGAGAATGATCCTGAGATTGTGAACTTGGGTGACAGGAAATATTGTGGTGGTCTCAACAATTATAAGAAAGTTTAGCAGAAAAGAGTATATTTAGAGAAAGGGTTGAGACATGAGATCAGTTTAAGTCATAACGATTTAGAAATGCTAACGGGACATCTATTTTGCCATTTCCACAAGAAACTGGTGATTCAGTATTGGAAAGAGGTAAGAGCTTAATATATAGATTTTGGAATCATCTGCATAGAAATGATAATTGAGCCCAAGGGAGAGGATGAGATAAACAAATGAGAGACTGTAGAGAAGAGAAGAGGATCCAGCTCCTTAAGGACTTCCACAGTCAGGGAACTTAAAACAAATGAAGATGCGACAAAAATATCTGGAAAAAACCCAGAAAGGAGAGAGTAGGCAGGAAAAGGTGACCCAAAGGTCAGGAAGGATGAGGATCAAGAAGAAGTCATTATATTTGGTAATAAAGAAATCAATGGTAACTTAAAAGAGAACAATTTCAATTGAATAATGATGCCCTAAGTACGATTGCCAAGAATTTAGAAAAGACCAAGAACAAGTGGGGACACTGAGTGTAGAAGGCTTTTTTCAGGTAATTAAGGGATGGACAGTTGTAAGCTGGTAGCTGCTGGGCATGGTAGGTTCTGGCCTAGGATTTTTATGGAAGGGGGAGAAAGGTTTGTATTTAGTAGGAAAGAAGTTAGTAGTTAGTGAGACATTAGAGATTAGAGAAAGAGTGGGGATGGTGATCTGCTGAATAAAATAGGAGAATTTGTGATCAAAGGCACATATAGAGGAGTTGGCCTTGGCAAGCAAAAGGCCTCTCACTATTTATTTTTCATTTTAGTCTCTGATGATGAGCTAGGCTTTTTGCTTGCCAAGAGGCAAGTGATATGAGAAAAGGGAATTCTCAATGAATAGCCTCATTTTGGGGAGCCGACTGGGGTTAGGCTTTCAGCAGAGGGTGAGTGTGAGGGAATGGTAGGAGAGACTTAAGGAAAAAAAGGTTTAGAATGGCTGCTTTGGTGAGTAGAAATGGGAATCATTTAGGGAGGATTAGTAGGATTACTTTCCTAGTGATGACCCAGCTGAGATTAGCTAACATAAATTTGCAGTGTCCCAGTCAACAGTTTCATGATTTCCTCTAGTTCCCTTCAGCAGCATGTGATTAGGAGTAATGGAAACAGATGCTGAATATAAGTAGGAATTGGGTTTGACAAGGTGGCAGTTCCCATAGGACAAGGGACTTAAGCAAAGACTATAAGATAGAATTGTTTCACCAAAAGATCAAGTTTGGGAAGAGAAAAGACTATGGTTGGAATAGGGGTGATGTTTTGGAAGAGTATTGAGGGGTTGAGGGATTGCAGATCACAGTGAGGAAGAAGAATAGATTTAGGAAGACTGAGGGCAAGGGTGAGCTGGTAAATGTTCAACAATTGACTTTCTGACCAGAAATTGTACATAAGACACATTTTTAAGTTTCATCATCATTAATGCTTTCTCCATCACTTACTTAAACCCAGACAATCAACAAAACAGTAAATCAAGCTCTCATCTGTAACTTTGCTAAGTCCCAAGGTACAAATGATCACATTGAACATTTAACAATTGACTCACAAGAGCTGATCTGAGTTGGCTCCAGTATTCCACTAAGTGAAGCACAGGAGGAGATGGAAAGATAAAAGATTATCATTAGATAAAGGGAATTCAGAACTCATGAACATGGAAGTGGAACCATCTGTGGGTGAAAGCAAGATCAAGGGGTGTGATCAACCAATCTAGTTTTTACCTGAAATAGAGTAGAGGAGTAGGTCATGAGAGCTGAATAGATTGAGAAACTAGGAGTTAGGATTATTTAATGTCTTTGACCCTATCTTTGAATTCAATCCATGTCTTTTGGTTCTTCTTTTGAAAAATTTTGGGAAAGCTCAGCATTTGTTCTTTGTCTCTAGTCAGAAATCACAGGCTGATGCCAAAATGTATTAGCAACTACTGTAAGATGAAGGACCAATGTGTGTGTTGATCTCATTTCAGGGGTTCAACTTGAGAGCTCATCACTTCAGTGGATGACATTGCTTCTGTGTTACTTAAGACATGCACCTAAGTCAACCACTAGCCACCACCAGACTACAGGCTCAATTTTGCTCCGATGTACTGTGTAGCCTTCAAGAAGTCACTGAAGTTGTGCTCTTTGCTTTTGTTTATCTGAAAGAATAATTAAACCATTTATTTTTATTGTGTTGGTGCATTGTAGAAGTTGATGCCTATCAAACCCTTACTTGTCTTCAGATGAAAGTCACAACTATATAGTCATGTGCTTTGTTCTAGGAATCCATGGTCTATTGAAATGTACCAAAAACACCTATACTGGTGGACAGTGAATTACAAAAGGATTCACCTAAAGCTCTCTCTAAATAGTGAGTTGTCTCTTTGCCTCCAAGATATTACTTGGTTCACTGAATTGAAATTTATGTTCAACCTTTCAGCAACACACTTGTTGTGTAAGCTAGGGAGGGAATAAGTTATAATGGAAAGGAAAATAGACCTGGAGTCAGAAAACTAACCTGGTGTGTCTCTTCTTAGTTGGGTAATCAGAAATAGTCCCTTTCCCTCTCAGTTCTTTATTTTTTAATCTGTCAAATTAGAATTAAGAGCTTTGTCCTCTCTGTCAAGATTGTTGAGCAATGAGAGCTATTAGAAATACTTCCATTAAAGTGCATCCATTGGTGGAGAGAGGCTGCCTGTGCTGTCCAGTCAAGTGGTGCAGTGGATAGAGCACTTGCCTTAGAGGCAGGAAGATTGGAGTTTGAATCCAGCCTCAGACACTAGACACTTATTATCTGGTGATCTTGGGACAAGTCACTTCACCCTGATTGTCCCACATCCAGGGCCATCTCCAAGCGTCGTGATCCATATCTGGGCACTGGTCCCAGATGACTATGGAGGAGAAAATGAAGCTGGTGACTTAGCACAGCCCCCCCTCACTCCAATCCAGTTCAAGTGCTTCTCATGGCATCACCTCCCTCATGGTCTTCTTTGAAAATGAAGGACAAACATCATCCAATTAATGAGAAAACTTAGAGGAAGATGACTGTCTTTAAGCATGGAATTTCTTGTTCAGGAAGTTTTTGGTCATGTTTGACTCTTCATGACTCCATTTGGGATTTCCTTGGCAGAGATACTGCAGTCGTTTGCCATTTCCTTTCCTAGCTCAATATTTTACAGATAAGCAAACTGAGGCAAGCAGGGTGAAATGACTGCCCAAGGTCACACAGCTGGTAAGTGTCTGAGGCTAGATTTGAACTCAGTAAGAGGAGTCTTCTTGACTCTAGTTCCAGTAGTGCTCTATCCACTGTAATATTGTTTGTTAAGCTTTTGCAAGGCAAATGGGGTTAAGTGGCTTGCCCAAGGCCACACAGCTAGGTAATTATTAAGTGGCTGAGACCAGATTTGAACCCAGGTACTCCCGACTCCAAGGCCGGTGCTTTATCCACTATGCCACCTAGCCGCCCCTCCACTGCAATTTTTAATCCAATCTTTTCATTTGATAGATGAGGAATCTGAGATGAAATGCTTGTTCAAGTCTATTTAAAATCCTTATTTTGACACTTATTCCTTTGATTCCAGAGAGAATGCTCTTTTTCCTTGTACCTATTTGAAGGATTGCCTCATAGAAGACAATGATATTCATTCTGCTTGGCCCCTGAGGGTAAACACTAGAGGAAAGATGCAAAGAAGCACATTTAAGAAAATCTTTCTAATAATGAGGGCAGTCAGATAGCAGGTTTTCCCTCATTAGGGTTCCTGTAGCAAAGATTGAACATCTACTCATTAGAAATGGTATAGAGGGGCTTCTTTTCCTTGCTTCGTTTTTTTGAATATTAAGTAAACTAAATGACATCTGAGGTTCCTTTTGGGTCTAGAAGTAATACCCCCCTTATCCGGGACTTAGAATCTTCCTGTATAAATTAGAACAGGGGGATTAGAAGATCTCTAAATGTAGATAACAGTGCTAAAGCCTATGATCCCATGAGGCAGTATGGTTTGAGAGGCAGCATGGTATAGTGAATGGACTACTGGTCTCAGAGTCAGAAAAATTGGGGTTAAATGTGCACCTCTGACACTTAATAGTTATATGTCACTTAAGCTCTCTCTCTCCAGACTTGACCTTGCTCAAATCTAAAATCAGGTAGTCAGTCAATAAACAGTTATTAAGGGCCGGCTAGGTGGTGCAGTGGATAGAACACCGGCCCTGGAGTCAGCAGGACCTGAGTTCAAATCCGGCCTCAAACACTTAATAATTGCCTAGCTGTGAGACCTTGGGCGAGTCACTTAATCCCATTGCCTTGCAAAAATAAACAAACAAACAAATAAATGGATGAATGAATGCATGAACAAACAGACAAATAAATAAGTAAACATGTAAATAAATAAATAAATGAACAAACTGTTATTAAGTACCTACTATGGGCTCAACACTAGGAATACAAGAGTCTTAAAGCAGTCCCTAACTTTAAGGACTTCACAATTCAATGAGGGAGGCAAAATATTATGTACAAACTAGTTATATACAGGATTAATGGGATGTAAATAAAAGAGACACTAGAATTAAGAGGGGCTGTTGGGAAAAGCTTCCTATGGAAGATAAGATTTTAGGAGGGATTTGTAGGAATACAGAAGGCAGAGATGAGGAGGAAAAACATTCCAGGCATGGGAGACAGGCAATGAAAATGCCCAGAGCATATGCAATGTCCTAGTCATGGAAGAATGAGGAGACTAGTGTTACTAGATTGAAGGATATGTGATGGGGAGTCCATAGGAGAGGATTATGTTATTAAGGGCTTTGAATGCCAAGGAGAGAAGTTTTGTATTTGATTCTGGAAGAAATAGGAAACCACTGGAGTTTACTGATTTGGGGGAAATGGAGGGAACCTACTCAGGACCTGTATTTTCCAAAAATCACTTTGGTAGCTGAATGGAGGATGGTATGGAGAGAGTTTTAAGGGAAGCAAATTCACCAGGAGTCTATTGTGATAATATAGGTGTGAGGTAATAAGGGCTTGCACTAGAGCAGAGGTAGTGTCAGAGGAGAAAGGAGATGTATTCAAGAGATGTTGTAAAGATGAAATACACAGACCAGCAACAGATTGGATATGGGAAGGGAAGGTGGTGGTAAGAGATCATTCAGAGTCAAGGGTGACACGAGATTACCAGTCTGAGGGAGCAAAAGGATGGTGTTGTCATCTATAGGGAAGGTTTAGGGTGAAAGATAATGGGCTCTGTATTGGATATGTTGAGTTTAAGATGCCTTATTAGTAAGACATTTAGTTCAAGATGCATGAGAGGCAGTTTAAGGTGCAAAAATGAAGGTCATCTGATAAGCTAAGGCAGGATAGGTATACATGAGAATCAGTATCATACAGATGATACTTATATCTGTGAGAGATGATGACATCACCAAGAGAAGTGGAATAGAGGAAGAAGAGAATCCAGAACAGAATCTTGTGGAACATCTGTTTAGATGGTATGATCTAGATGAGGATCCAGCAAAGGAGAGAGAGAGATGGACTGGTCAGATAGGTAGGATGAGAATCAGAGAGACTGTGGTCCCAACAACCTAAGGAAAAGAGGGAATCAAGGAAGAAAGAATAATCAACAGTGTCAAAGGCTGCAGAGATATTGAAAAAAGGTCACTGGATTTGACAATTAAGAAATATGGCAAATTTGGAAAAATCAGTTGAGGTGCAGTAATGAGGTCAGAAGCCAGACTATCAGAAGAGAGTGAGAGGAAAGAAAGTGAAATTGCCTAGTACAAATGGTCTTTTCAAAGAGTTTTGCCACAAAATGCAGGAATAGGCCATAGTATATAGTCCTAAAGTCTCTTCCACCTCTCAATCTATGATCTCCAAACATATTAAGTAGACAATGGGCACCCTAAAGAAGACTTAAGTGATGCCTGTGAGCACTAACTTCTTTTCAGTTCTTTGCTAACTCCATTATCCAAATGAGAGATTCCCACATAACCATTGTGACTGTACAGGCAGTGTATGTAATTTAGCTATTACAAACATTGATTGGCCTGAGGTATCACCTCATATCCATCAAATCAGCAAAGATGGTAAAATTCATTGTGTAAGGGGCTTTGGGTAGACAGGCTTATTAATTTCCTGCTGTTGCAGAAGACAACTGGTTCAACATTTTGGAAAATACTTTGGAATAATCCAGGAGAAGTTACAAAACTCTTCCTATCCTTTGACTGACAGATGTCAATGTTGATATTATGCCCTAGGGATATTACTGACAGCGTAAAATATCTTTATGTTTGAAAATATTCTGAGTAATGTTATTTGTCATATTGGAAATCTGGAAACAAAAAGAGATACACAATAATTGAATCAACGTTCAAGCTAATGGCAGAATCAACTGTATCATACAGATAGGATGGAATATAAAGATAAATATGATAGAATTCAGGGACCTTGGAAGACTGATACAAATGATAGGCAATGATGTTTTTGGCTTTCATTCCAGAAGATGATCAAGACATTAGGGAAGTGATGCAATGGCAAGAACATGAATTGTACTTGAGTGAGAGGGTGCTGGGCTAAGTCACCAACCTCACTTTCTCCTCCAAAGCCATCTAGGTCCAGTGATCAGATATGGATCAAGATGACTGGAGATGGTTCTGGATGGGAGGCAATCAAGGTTAAATGACTTGCCCAAGGTCACCCAGCTATTAAGTGGCAAGTGTCTAGGGTTGAATTTGAACTCAGATTCTCCTGACTCCAGGGTCAGTGCTTTATCCACTGAGCTACCTAGTCATTCATCCAATAAAGAAACAATAGAAAGTAACCCCAAAAGAACAAGAGACTCAATGACTACAATGATACTTCATTTCAATAACAAACTCCAATACTAAAACAATGTTAGCACCACTCTACAAAAGTGAAAGCACACATCTTCCATCTCCCTTGATAGCTAATAAAATACAAAGATACTGCTGGTTACCATTATCTAGAGTATTGTTTTGCTTAATTGGTTTAGAAGGATTTAATGTGAAAGAGTAGTTGATCTTGGGTGTTTGTTGGAAAATGTCTGTTGAGTCAAAACATACAAATGTGCATGAATTCATACATACCTGTATATGCATAGATGTTCCTATATATGGGTATGTGCATTTATTTGTGTTAAAAATAAATGAAGTAATCAAGGGATACTTTCTGCAAATTCTATATGTATATCTGCTTGGGATGGAGTGAATAACAACTCAAAGCTATTATGACAGTCTTATAGCCATTCTTCAACCCTTCCATTTAAGAGGAGCCACTAAAATAGAAGTATTCAATTCAATGTATGAAACCATCAAAGTAAGATAATATGCAAATGGTAGGAAGCAATGATTATCCCAATGGGTCACACCTTATAAAATATTACTTTTATAATTACTTAAACCATGGTAAAATATCTCAAACTATCTACATATGTATTATGCAGCTAATTTCCTTCATGTGACCATTTAGAATTTCCTTCACCATTAGCATGTGACCAATCAGTTCCAATTGGAGCCAATAGACACTTGTCTCTAAGTACTGAACTCTTTCTTAGCAACTCCAAAGGTTTGAACTCTTTCTTTTCTTTTACTAAAGTTCCAACTCCACATCTTACTTATATACAAAGTACCATAGCACTAGCATAATACAGAATCACTTTTTTGTCATCTATAGTAATCCTCTTTTTCAGGGGATGCACCCCCAATTTACATTGTATAAAGACTAGATTTCCTCAGATCCTGGGCAGTTTCAGAAGGGGCTTACCAGACTGTAAGAGCTGGTTATCTCAAAAAGAGCTAGGCATCAAATACTCCTTGAGATCTGGATTTCCACATCAAGAATAATAGTGGATGTTGATATAGGACTTCAAGATTTCACAAACTACCTCTATTCTTTTAAAAATTAAATTGCTTTCTGGACATAAGTAATCCAACATTTCAATGCTTCAATTTAATAGCCCATGCTGTGTGCAAACTTACCATGGACAAAAGTGTGAAATTTAATGTCCCAGTGAAATTCCCTTTTTTCCATAGTGATGACAGGTCATCCAATATTCTCCTGATATGTCTGAATTTTCAACAACAATGAAATACCTTTTACTTTTTCCATTTCTTATCACAATTTACATTTCATATTTTTTGTCAAATTCATATTTAACAGAATTGTGACTATAAGATAATCTCAGTAATATTTAAAATAAACAATATAGGAAAAGTTTAGAAAGTATAACCTTTGCTGTGAGACACTGTCTCCTAGTGGAGAGAGAGCCAACCTTGGAGTCAGGATGACAGATGTTGACTAGGTGTGACCCTAAGCAAGTCACTTACCTATCAGAGCCTCAGACAATACGAGAATAAATTTCAGAACATTTGTTATTCTGCATTGGTAAAATGAGTTATCTCATTGAGGAGTATTCTATACCAATCATAGTTCTGGCACTTAAAATAATAATAACAATCACTATAATGATCAACACCTCACTTCTGCCAACCTATTCTTTCTTTTTGTTCCTTAGGTTTTTGTTTGTTTGTTTTAGGTTTTTGCAAGGCATTGGGGTTAAGTGACTTGCCCAAGGCCCACAGCTAGGTAATTATGAAGTGTCTGAATCCGGATTTGAACTCAGGGACTCCTGACTCCAGGGCCAGTGCTCTATCCACTGCGCCACCTAGCTGCCCCCTATTCTTTAATTTGAAAGTAAGAATCAGATATTCTTTAGGCTCTCATGGTAGAAACTATTTGCATAGACAAACACACCCCTATACTTACAAATATGTTATGGTCTACTATAACAATTAATTAATTAAGTTTCTACAACCCCCTGTACTAGCACTGGCAGAGGATAAAATGAGGAGGCAACTGAAAATTTATAATATCAAGTTTTATAAACTCTAAGTGTTAAATTCAAAAGCCTACTCTAATCCATAATTCAAACAGTCTAGAATTTCATGAAGGTTTTTATTTTCCTTCCTGTGATTGAAACTATCAATTCTTCCTCACTCCCCATCCCCCTAGTTCTCCACATACCACACCAGCCCCCTCAGAGTCAGACCCTTAATACTTTTTTTCTAAGGCATTTTTTAATAGGAGGACCATCCAATAAACACTGACTCCTTGTAGTATGTACAAAATAACCTGCTTGCTGCTCATCTGTGTGGAGAGTTAGTGAGCCTGCTTCCAGAAATGAATATTGGAGAGTCCCTTTCTTTACCTAATTCAAATAAAAAGTGTGCTGGTATCCTCTGACAGTTTCCTGATACTTTATTGTGGGGGAGAAGAACCTTTTAATTGGCTACTGAGTATAGATACAAATGGTTCAAACAAGAAACTTTCTGATGACAAGTAAGGCAATAATTGCTGTGTGGATGAAGAGGTAATAGCAAATCTCTGCCAAGGCTAGTTTATCTCCCCACCCAGTTGCCAGGGGGCCATGAATGCATGGCTCTATTATTTCTTTTGTCTCTTACTGGCAGTTGGATGGCACAGTATATAAAACAGGAGGCTAGAATTAAGGAAGCCTTGAGTTCAAATGTGATTTCCAACACTGACTAGTTGTGTGACCTTGGGCAAATCACTTAGTCTCTATTTGCCTCAGTTTCCACATGTATAAAATGGAGATATAACATCTTAGGGATATTGTGAGAAACAAATGGGATGATAATAATAAAGCACTTAGCACATAGTTAATGCTATGCCAACAGGTAACAAAGACAGAAGAGATCAAGCATGATTTTGTTATTTTCAAAAGATTAGAAGAATCACCAAAGGTCTCTTAAGCAACTGAAGCCAGCCTGTTTGACCCAGCCTATAGGTGATCTAACCCAGAAATCTTAGACAGCATAGCCTGCATTCTTGGGAACAACCTTTTTTATCAGTTAAACCACTCCCAGAAATGAACTTAAAGGATACTCCTTAAAGTACCCTCTAGGTCAGGAAGGACCTTACTCATCCTTGGTTTAGATTTCGAGAATATTTTATAGTAACCACCTTAAATTTAAATCTATTTTGCTCAAAAACCAAGTGGGTATGTCAAAGGGAGAATGGAGCCCACTCCACCCCCATCCCCTGGTTCAGGAGGACTATTTTTGTACATTGATCCTTGGTCAATGCCCTTCAAAACAGCTAATTGATATTGATTGGTTATTTGATATTTATGAGCTGTAAACTGGTCTATTGGCATGAGGGGGAGAGACATATCAAACAGAAGTTTCCTAACTAAAGTATTTGAAAAATTGCTAGTCCTAAAGGGTTGCCCCTTGAACCCTGAGGGGAAAAGGAGTCACTCTGGTCAAGGTACCTGAATGCTCAAGTGACTGGCATCAGAAAAATGTGCCCACAGCTGTAAGGTTACATACATTTTTTAGGTTTTTCCCCCCTTCCCCATCCTTTCTTGAGGGCAAGGACTGTTTTAGTTTTTTTTACTTTGTGTTCCCAGTGTTCTATGTAGAGCTAGGCATGTAGGGAATACTTGACAATTAAGGTATTGTGCAATTGGAAACTTAAAAAAAAGAAAAAAATGTACTTTCCAAATGAGATCAACTTCTAATACCAGAACATGTATATTTAAATATATCCTGGAACTAATTCTGTTATCCCCCAGGAATCATCCCTGTACTCTATTAGCTAGTTTATTCGGGTTGAGAAAATACATAACCATACCTTTGTAGACTGAGATTATTTCTGCCATTGACTAACACGTGAAAAGCAAGTTTTGTTTTCTATTTTCTGAAGCTTTCCTAATTATGGAATATGCTTTGAAAATAGATAGCCATAAAAAAACTTGAGCATAGCATCTTTTTCTTTCTTTCTCCTGCCATGTTTGTGATTTGTCCCTTGGAAACAAAGCTGGGCAGTTCTCTTCCACTACGGCCAGAAGACTCTTAGCTAAAATTTAGAGAATCTGGTTTCCCTCAACGTCCTGTTTGTTTCATGCCTGTAAAAGAGCAAATGAAATGACCTGGCCCACAGGCACATGGCAACCATTCCAGAAGTCATTTGGCACCCTCTCCTCATGCACAGTCCTCTAATGGGCTTCCCTTTGGCCTGATCCTAGATGTATTCTTGCCCTGTATTCTAATATTGAATACTCTTTGTGGGAGGGGATGGGGGGTTACTGGGCACTGACAGCCAGGAGAGGCTACCAGCCAAACTTCTGCTATGGGTCATTTCCAGATGCTGCATCTGCACTGATGACTGTTAGTTTCCAATAACTGTCTCCTGGTGTCAGTCTATGTCTGACACTGGTGAAAGACTATTTCATTAGTTTCCCTCCTCTACTAGTCTCTATCAAAGGTCTGAGAGTTTTTTCTCTTAACTTCCTCTTCATTTCCCTTGGGGACACTGACAGAAAAGGATATAATCTACTGATAAAAGAATCCAATGAAATCTTGAAGTAATTCAGAGTAAACTTATCTTAAAGCACTAACAAAGAAACAAATTCCAAGTCACTTGAGCTAATCATGCAAAGACTACTGATCATTTGTTGGGTATACTGTAGACAGCAAGCACCATCCTGTGTATGAGTGTTGTATTAGATGGCTACTGAATACCCTTTTAAGTCAGAGCATCAAAAGTATTTTCAATTTACATGAAAAGACCTTAAAATATTAATAGGCAACTTTCTTGATTTCTCACAAAGTCATCAGCTTTCTTTAGTTCCATTCTATATTTTAAAGACTTATTTTCTTCAGAGAGTTTGTATATCTCCTTTTTCATTTGACCAGTTCTGCTTTATAAGGCATTCTTCTCCTCATTGGTCTTTTGTACCACTTTTTTTTGATTTGACTCAAACTGGATTTTATGATGTATTTTTTAATATCTCCTACTATCTTGGTTTCATGATTTTCCCACATCGCTCACATTTCTCTTCCCAATTTTTCCTCTACCTGCCTTACTTGATTTTCAAAATCCTTTTTGAGCTCTGAGACCAAATTATATTTTTCTTGGAGGCTTTGGATGCAGAAGCTTTGACTTATTTTTTTGTGTATTTTGATCCTCCATAGGACCAAAGTAATAATCTATGATCAGATTTTTTTTTCTACTCTTGTTTGCTCATTTCTCCAGTCTGTGACTTGATTGTTAACTCTTCACTAAGGTGGGGCTATACTTCCAGAGATGAGGACACACTGTTTCAAGCTTTTGAGATTTTTTTTTAGTTATTTTCAGCGATATCCCCCAGAGACTTGCAAATTCTCAATTCCTCCAAGGTCTTATGAGAGGCTATGACTATTATCCTGGCCTGTGATCTGTCCTGTGGGTGACCACAAACACTCCCCTTTCCCCTGGAACTGTGGGGGAGTATGCCTGCTCCACTACAGAGAAGTAAGTTCTGTTATCCTTCTCCTTTTCCTGAAATTGGGGACCCAGACTGTGACCTGGATCTGAGTATGGGCAAAGCAACAAAGTCCTGCCTCAGGAATAGAAGAGACCTTTGTAATCTCCCTAACCCTCTTACCATCCCTGGGCTGAGAGATCCAGATGCAGTTGGGTGGCTCCTAAGGTATGGTCCTGGGTCTGCTTCTGAGGCCTGCACTGACTGGGCTCCCCTCTCACCCTGGTGTGGCAGAATTTTCCTGATGACCTTCCTGAGTTGAAGGTCTGGAAACCAGTCCTGAGGCCCCAGGTGCTCCAGAGGGGTGTTGTCTGTTCCTGGATGATGGAGCAATTTCCCTATTCTACCCCCAGGGTAACAGATCCTTTCCACAGATCTTAGTTGATCTGGGTTGGAAAATTATTTCACTCAGTCTTTTTTTGTGGGTTCTGTCACTCTAGAATTTGATTAGAATCATTATTTAAAGGTACTGGAGAGAATTTTTCTATTGTGTCCATAAAATTTACAGAAACACAGAATCTCAGATTTGGAAAGGATATCAATCAATAAATACCTACTATTTTGACCCAACAATACTACTATTAGATGTATAATCGCAAAGAGATCAAAGAAAAGGGGAAAGGGGCTATATGTCCAAAAATATTTATAGAACCTCTTTTTGTGATGGCAAAAAAATTGTAAATCAAAAAGGTATCTATCAATTGGGCAACAACTGAACAGGTCGTGGGACAGGATTATGATGAAGACTATTATGCTATAAGAAATGATTGAACAGAATATTTTCAGAAAAACCTGGATGACTTATATGAACTCATACAAAGTGAAGTGAACAGAACCAGAACTCCGTATGCAGTATCTACAATAATCAATTGCTAAAGACTTAGCTACTCTGATCAAATAGTAATGATCAAGCCAATTCTAAAGTATTGCTGATGAAAAATGCTAACTACTGCCAAAGACAGGACTGATAAAATCTGAATTCAGATCAAAGAATACTTTTAAAAAAACATTTTCATTTTTCTTGTTTTATTTTGTTTGTGTTTTCTTTTGCAACATGACTAATATGAAAATATGCTTTGCAAGATAGCACATATATAATTGATATCAAATAACTTGTCTTCTCAAGGAAGGGAGAGAATTCAAAACTCAAACTTTAAAAATGATTGTTAAAATTGTTTTTACATTTAGTTGGAAAATAATGAGAGAAATAAAAAATAATTAAAAAATAAATGCTTACTATGTCCTAGACAGTAGTCAAGAAAGACAAAGGTTAAACAGTCTCCTGTCTTCAAGAAACTTACATTCTTGGGGATGGGCAGAACAATATGCATATATATATAACGATATATATATATATCATTATATATATATTATATTATAACCCGTATAAGACCACTTAGGACTGAGAGGGTTGACTAGGAACTGGGGATTAGAGATTATTTAGTAGATGATTTTTATTCTGAGTTTTGAAAGAGACAAGGAATTCTAAGATGTGGTGGCATGGAGGAAATGTGTTCCAGAAAGGGAAGTCCCTGCAAAGGTCCAGTAATGGGATGAGATCTTTATGTGTGAGGAATGTAAAGGAGTTCTCACAGTTGGAAAATGAGGAATTAAAGATCTAATCTCAGGTCTTCTAAATCAAAACCCAACACATCATTTTCACCACTACACTGAGTCTCCAGCAAACCTAGTGGTTTGTGCAGTTAACAGACTACTGTCCTCATTAGGAATTGTGGGCATTTTCAAGTCAATGATAAAAACCAAATAATTTGTTTTCAGAACACAGTAGTGAGGATAAACACACACACACACATATACATATATCACTTTCTCTAGGACAGAAACACACACACACACACATACATATATCACTTTCTCTAGGACAGAAACACACACAGAAACACACACACACACACACACACACACATGCACAAATGTACACACCCCTTTATATGCAAGAAAAGAAATTGCTTGATGGGTGGAGCCATCCTTAGAAATAATCCTATTGACAAGCACTGTCCAGTGCCTGCCCTCAGAAGTTTACCTTCTATAAGGGCAGGGGTTCTTTACCCTTTTTATGCCATAGACTCCTTGGGCAATCTGGTGATGCCATGCACTCCTCAGAATAAGGCTTTTAAATGCATAAAATAAAATATTGGGGGTTACAAAGGAAACCAATTATGTAGGAATGTAGGAATCTACTTGTTTTTGTCTGAATAGTATTTTGGTTTTTTTTCCCAATTACATGTAAAGATAGTTTTCAAATTTCATCTTTGTAAGATTTTGAGTTCCAAATTTTTCTCCCTCCTTTCTTTCTCTCCTCACTCCCTAAGACTTAAGTAAATAATCTGATGTGAGTTAAACATATACAGTCATATCAAACATATCTTAGTCATGTTGTGGAAGAAGAATCAGAACAAAAGTGGAAAACCTCAAAAAAACCAATTTTAAGTGAAAAATAGTATGCTTTGATCTGCATTCAGACTCCATAGTTCTATCTCTGGATAGCATTTTCCATCATGAATCTTTCAGAATTGTCTTTGATCACTATATTGCTGAGAAGAACCAAATGTACCCTAGTTGAACATTACCCGAAGTTGCTGTTTACTGTATATGATGTTTTTCTAGCTCTGCTCACTTCACTTAGTACTAGTTCCATGTACAGGACACCCTTGGACTGGGTGTTAAAGGCAAAAGTGAGGGGGGGAAGTTTTCCATGCAAGTGAAAACAGCTATTCAAAGCACAGAGGCCAAGAGATTGAATACTATGTTGAGGGCAGCTAGAGGGTGCAGTGGCTAGAGCACCTGCCCTGAAGTCAGGAAGATCTGAGTTCAAATTCAACAAGTCACTTCACCCTGATTTCCCCTCCAGTCATCCTGATCATATTCAGTCACTGGACCAAGATGGCCCTGGAGGAGAAAGTAAGGCTGAAGATTTTGTACAGCGTTATCTTACTGAAAATCCATTCACATGTATGTCATGGCATTGCCTCTCTGATGTCCTAGCCTTCTTCAAGATCAAAGGACAGGGGTGGCTAGGTGGCGCAGTGGATAAAGCACCGGCCCTGGAGTCAGAAGTACCTGGGTTCAAATCTGGTCTCCAGACACTTAGTAATGACCTAGCTGTGTGGCCTTGGGCAAGCCACTTAACCCCATTTGCCTTGCAAAAACCTAAAAAATAAAAGATCAAAGGAGAAACACCACCACCACCATCATCATCACAACGTATGGGAGTTGTTAAGTTGCTAGTTTGGATAGAACATAGTGCTTTTGATTTATTTCTTTTCTTTTTTGAGGTAAACAAGGTTAAGTTATTTGCTCAGGGTCACACAATTAGTAAGGAAGGCCACATTTGAATTCAAGTCTTTCTGATTCTAAAGTCAGTGCTCTATCCGCTTAGCCACCTAGCTGCTTCCAACATAGAATATTTATTGGGAAGTAATGCATAATTGGCATAATCTAATCTACAAAGGCAGGGTTAATTGTTAAATGTTCAGCATGAGTACTTACATCTTAGAAACCGTAAATGCTACAGATCAAAGTTTGAAATAAATCAAAGTTTTATTGATTGCTAGACTTAAAAAAAGTGATCTGGACAATGTTAATCATATAGACTAAACTTAAAAGTGTATTATGGCATATCCCCACCTCCCACTCCACCCCCAAGAGAGCTGGTTGTTAAACATTTACCAGCACACTCGAAGGCATATCTGACAAACAGAAATTTATATTTTATCATAAAGGTAATAGTGAATCACTGAACAAGGACGAGAAGGAGTGATATGATCAGATTTAGGCTTTAGGAATATCAATTTGGCAGATATATGGAATTCAGATTGGAGTAAAGAGAGCCTGGAGCAAGAGAATGCAATTCAGTGCAATTGGCACTTCTCCAGAAAGAAGGTGAAGAGTGTCTGAACTAAGGTAGTTATAGTACCAATAGAGAGGAGAGGGTAGAAATTAGCTCTGTTGAGGAAGTGGAATTAAAAAGCCTTGGCATATGGTAGGGGCAGGGAGGACAGTGAGAGTAAAGAGTTGAGGAGAATTGTAAGACTACAGAAATAGGAATGTTTAGGGGATAGGGAGGTTTAGTTAAGTTTGAGATGCCTATTGGACATCTGGGTGGAAATGTACAAGTAGTTGGAGATAGGAAACTATAGAACCTGGTCTGGATATATAGATTTAGAAGTCTTAGAGTTTTAAGTCAAAAATGACAAGGACTGCAAAAAGGTCCATTGGATTTGGCATCAAAGAGATTATTGGTCACATTGGCCAAGGCTTCAGAGAAAATCCAGCAGCCAGAGCCCTGGTTCTGATGTCAGAAGACCTGATTCAACTATATTCTCTTATTTTTCTTTCTTTTCCAAGGCCCCCATTCATTATCTGTGTGACCTTGGATAAGTCATTTTTGCCTCCCTGAATCCATTTCTTCCTCTCTAAAATGACAGGGTTGGACTAAATGATTCCTGTGGTTCTTCTCAGCTCCAGATTTAGGATCTTATGAAAGTAGCAGAAGAAGATATCAAAGACAAACGTCAGTTGTTATTTTTAACTTGGTATCTTTAGTTTGGGTTTTTTTTAAATCACCTTCAATTCTCATATTTCTCCCTTTTTTGGTAGAGAATCATTACTTGTAGCAAAAGAATGAAAAAGAAAGAAAAAAATCAGTTCAGCAAAACTGGACATATAAACTGATTCTGATGGCATATGCAATGTTCTGTATATTTGGTTCCTCATCCCTTCAAAGAAGATGGTTGAAGGGACTTCTCACCTTAGAGGAAAGATTTGTCAAAAATCAAATGAGGGTTCCATAAGGAAGGGGGATGAAGAGGAGGGAGAGGTTTGGAAATGAAAGGGTAATAGGCATGATCTCCAAATTTGCTGATTCTTGGTGAATATTTTGAAATTCAACAAACACTTATTAAGCACCTACTGTATACATACATTGCAATGATCAAGGGGATACACAAAGACAAAATGACAATAGTCCCTGTCCTCAAGTTGCTTATGTTATCTATGACAAATATATCACAAAGAGAAGAAACTGTCTAGCCCAAAGAAAAATAATCAAGACATACTCTGCCTTTTCACCAGGTTTAAAATGTAGCTTTAGAAATAATTGGAGGTGTGTAATGAACTCCCAGATCAGCCCAGGCCCAATCACTCAGTGTCTGGATGAGGTTCTTCAGAGAGGCAGCCTATTTTCCAATGCAATCATGCATTCTAATGGAATTATTGGGCAGGGAGGGAGGGCAGTAAATGGAAAGCCAGTGGGCAAGATAACTTTTAGAATTTAAATGAACTTAAGCTTTCAAGCTTCTAAAAGTCCTGTCATAGTTCATCAACTGGAACATTTGTGTCAAAAGCTATATGTTTTAACTAACTTGACAAGAGGAGAATAGTAGGGAGGTATAGGCCTGCGTTTGATAAGAAGGTATGAATATGGGGTATATTGAGAGGGTGATATGAGATTCAGCTCTTCTTTCGTTCTTCTCTGGTTCCATTGTAGAGTGAGAGGCTTTTTGTCTTTACTGATGTTAGGGAACTGATAAAATCTTTTCTAAATACAATTGCTACCATCGCTTAGTTTTTCAATGGACACCATCTCCTGTATTCAGACTGCAAGGTAGCCTTTGGAAAAGGCTGAAATTAAAAAAGAGATATATGCAAATGGGCCATTTCAAAAAGGGTCTCTTTCTTCCAGTTCAGATAAGAGGACTTAAAACTGGAAGGGATCTTAAAAGCCATCAACTAATCTAACTTCCTCATCTCAAAGATGAGGAAGCTAAGACCCAGAGAGTTTAAGTGACTTGTCCAAAATGATACAGTTAATAAGTGACAGAGCTGGGACTCAGAACTTCTGACTCCAAATTCAGAGCTCTTTTCATTCTGTAACACCTGATCTCTTTGTCTAAGTTCAGACACTTTTGGTTAAGGCATTTCATCTCTCCATGAACCATCCTTTGGCTCAAGGTACTTTGGAGTAATTTATTTTCATCATGAATGAAATGGAAAAATCCTAACAGTAGCTTTCACTTGAGTTCTAGCTGAAATTGGTTATCTAGAGCCACAGAAGGGTAGGGAGATTCAATGATCTCAAGAAAATGTTGGGTTCTATTGCTCTTCTGAACTGACACTGTTGAAGCCTCGAATCTCTCTTCTCCTTAGGCTTCCTTAAGCCTATGTCGCTTCTCCATTTCTTACTTCCTTGTCTGCACTCTTTTCCTTTTCCCTTCCTTCAACACTGGGTGTATCCCAAGACTCAGTTTTGGGGTTCTTACCCTTTTTTTCCTACTCAAATTCCCACTGAGAATTCTGATATATTCATAGCATCAATCTCACCTCTATATGGAACTCCCAACTCTCTATATATTCTGGCATCTAATCCCAAAATTCTTTTTACCAACTACCTACTAGACCACTTGCATGTTTCATATGTTTCATCATCAATTCAAACTTAACATATCAGAAATCAAATTGACTTCTTCTTATTCACCCCCCACCAAAAATTCCCTTTCCACGTCCTTTCCCCCTATTTCTGTCCGTGACATCATGATTCTCCTAATCTTTTCAGTTTGAAACTTGACTCATATTTGATTCAATCTTCTCCTTTATCTCACACCAAATTAAGGATAGGAATGGGGACTGGATTTGTGATTTCATTGTCATATGGTGCTCCCAGATGAGGAAATTCCTTCTATAAATGTAGATGTGCACCTTTCTTACAACTTTTAGCTTTAGTAAGTGGACTAGATCATTAAGAGTTCAAGTGAGTTGCCCAGGGTTACATGGCTAGTGTTTGGCAGAGTTTTTGAGGTCAATTCTTTATTATACCACACTGTTTCTCTTTTGCGACAGCTTATTCAACTCTACCTTTTTTTCTTGAAATGTATTTCCCATCCTTTTTCTATTCCTACTATCCCATGCTAACCTAGGTCTTCTTCACCTATATCTGAAGACTAAAGTAGGCCCCTAACTGGACTTCCTACCTCCATTTTCTCCCCCACTCCATTCTGAAACTGATCATCAATGAATACTATTTGAATCATGTCATTCTACTTCTCAGGAGTCATACAAGATGAAATTTAAATTCCTTATCTTGACATTCGGTTTTCACCTCCTTAGTCCCATTTTACCTTCTAACTGTAATGATGAGTTTATTCCGGATATGGTGAGAACAAGGTGAAGGCAGGGCATCCAGGACACACATGGAAACTGAGAGGCGGGGAGGAACTAGTGACATAATAAAATGAATGGGTGAAAATAGATGTCCTTAGTGAGTCATTTCAGCACTCAATCATGGATCCCCTATGTATTTACTTGCACCAAAGAAGATCTTGGAAAGAGTGTCTGTTTGAAATGGGTGCTGGCTAATTTTGACACCAAAGTATACTTCTCTGTACTCCCTAATCCTGCCTACTAGGGACCAGGTAATCCAAAAGCTAGCGTACTAAGAAATTAAATCCATTTTTAGAAAAGAAAATGGAATTAAAAAGCAGAATCAGAAAGGTGACACTTTCCATTTGTTTTTCCAGATTCTGTCTCTAGATGAGTTTAATCTTTGCTGTAGGCTATGAATATGCTTACTTTATGCTTCTGTTCATGTCCATTATTCAATTCACTACAAATATGCCTCACTCTATAGCAGAATATGCTACCTTCCCATTTTTATAGTCTATTGGGTCTGGCTTAAAATTTAGAACAATATTTCACTATAACAAAAGCACCAGGAAAATTACCACAGTAAATTACTGCTCCTCTACAATGAAATTTATTGGGAGCTTCTGGGTGTAAACTACATTAATTTGGGTTGTGAAGAAAAGGAGCTTAATAGGGTGTTTCCTGCAGAAAATGACAGAATTTGGGGGGGGGAAGACAATTAATTTCATAACAGGCTTAAGTATTGGTGTTTTTTTCTCCTTCCCCCAATCCTTAATTCAAATTCTTCTAACTTATTCTAAATTTGAAAGATTGAGAAGGATTAAGAAAGACTGAGAAATTTCACTATACAGTCATAATATGTTATCTACTCACAGGCTGTTACTGAACTTTCTACAACCTAAATCTATCAGGGGCCCATAGAGTCCTTTGGGAGAGGGGGAGAAATGCCTATTTAGTAGGAAATATACAGTACATGGAGATAGGGGAAATTCTTACCTCACTATGTATAAGAGTAGGGGTCTTCTCCCAGCCCATTTAATCATAGCATGATCAGATTACTCAGTGGAATCAATAAAAAAGTAAACTAATTGTGAATAAGTACTTAATTAATTTGAAAATATTGGGTTTTGTGTCATTGGACAAAAGATGTTGCCACAAAGGAAATATTGTGTTTTGTTGAAGAGAAATCAGCCATGCCATGCAGGCTATGGATAAAAGAACAAACCAGTCCAAGTTTCCAACCATTCAGCTGTAGGGTAGTTGAGAGCTGGTCAAATGATAAAAACTGTTCTGGAGATAGAACTGTCTGAGAAGTTGGGGAAGGGGGAATGAATGGATTGTCTCAACACCAATTGAGATAGCTGGTGGCACAATGAATAGAATCTAGAGTCAGGAAAATCTAAGTTCACATGTGACCTCAGACATTTCTTCGTAAGTTGTATCATATCCATACTGATTTTTGTTCAGTCATTTTAGACCTGTAGCCATTCAGTGTTTTCATGGCAACGATACTGGAATGGTTTGCCATTTTCTTCTCCAGCATATTTTACAGATGAGGAAACTGAAGCAAAAAGGGTGAAGTGACTTTTCCAGGGTCACACAGCTAATACGTGTCTGAGGCAGTGTTTGAACTCAAAAAGATGAATCTTCCTGACCCAGGATCCTTTCTCTATCCACTGCAGTACCACATAGCTGCCTATAACAGGTCAATGATATCTATCATTACACTCATGACATTATGAAACAGCAGGTAAATTCTTTACATACAGGTAGGTAGATTGATAACAATGCTCAGACAATGTTAACTTGTTATATGATCTTTATGGACTTGATTGCCATTTCTATATCCTGATTGTCGTTACAACGTTCCAATTACTGTTCAATTTGTTATTAATTTTTTTTTAATTTTTTAAAAATTTTCTTTAGGTTTTTGCAAGGTAAATGGGGTTAAGTGGCTTGCCAAAGGCCACACAACTAGGTCATTATTAAGTATCTGAGGCCAGATTTGAACTCAGGGACTCTTGACTTCAGGGCTGGTGTCCTATCCACTGCACCACCTAGCCACCCCTCAATTTGTTTTTAAACACAAGATCTGGAATCCCATCCAGTATCTAGAATAAATGTATATAGTATGCACTTAAGAAGTTTTTATGAAGTTGCAATTCTACATTTTTCTTGTTTTTGAACAAAGGTAATCAATTTCAGATATTCAAAGGAATGGAAAATCATGTCTTAAACTTTTCAAATGTACCAAGCACTAAGAATAGTAATGGAAAAGTAAAACTTTGGTTACTCAAGTTTTGGAGAGATCCTTTTACAGTCAGAGTCAACTGTATATCTAACTTTGTAGCCATATATTCTAAAAGGTATAAATTTGGATCATTTTAAGGATAGATACAAATTCTAGTATAAACCTTAGGTCAAATATAAACTTTATGGTTGGACACCAAATAGGGAAGGACTATAATTTGATACTACAATTCTAAACACAATTTCTATTTTAAGGACATTCTTTCAACTTGAACAGAGATGCTAAAATATTAAAGTATTATGTAATCTTGGCCTTTTTCTAAGAAATTCAAGATTTGTCAAAAATCAAATATTGTCAAATATGAATGAATTGATGTTCTGTAAACCTTTGATCTTATTGACGTAGCTATGCCTTCTAAAGGTGCAAATCACAATGCATCTATATCCTTTTTAATGTTTAAGTATTGATTATCTGTAGATAGTCTACCTAAGTGCTGGGGACCTTAGAATGGATTTACTGTTATAGGGGTTGCAATGGAACACATAGGTAATTTATCAATTGCCTTGCTTCAACTATGCAGCTGGTTTACTTTTTCCCCACCACATTCATCATACTTTATAAAAAAAAGATATACGTAATCTTTCATTCTATTGCTACAACTTTCATGGGTTTTCATGGATTGTGGCATTCCATCCCTGCAGCAATAGTGTATGATCTGAACAATATTGGCAATAAATGGAAGGGCTTTTTATTCACTGAGAAGTTCATGATCATTGCAAACACTGCAGTTTCTCAAAATACAATCTAGGTCACCCTTATTCTCCTATTCAAGTCTAAATTCTCCTATTTAACTGGAGTGACCATCTGCAGTGACTGTTCAATTTTAATATACTGATGGATCAGCTTTATGGGGTTGTCTGTTCAACTGCATATCATAGTATGGGCAATCAACATTCTCCATACATGGCTCCCTCCCATTAGACTAAATTCTTTTTTTTTAGGTTTTTCCAAGGCAAAACGGGGTTAAGTGGCTTGCCCAAGGCCACACAGCTAGGTCATTATTAAGTGTCTGAGACCGGATTTGAACCCAGGTACTCCTGACTCCAGGGCCGGTTCTTTATCCACTGTGCCACCTAGCCACCCCAGACTAAATTCTTTTGAACGATGTTGAATCTCATTTGTTGGAGAGCCTATAGATCACCAGTTTAGTATACTAATTCAAATAAATTTTTCCATAGTCAAATATTATGTACACTAGAATCTTGCATTCTCTGAACTGTTTAGTCAACTCTGTGATAAAGATGCAGTATGATTAATATCATGTGTATAATATTTCCTGTTCTTTTTTTACAGCTTGATCAAAAACTTCTGAAGATGTAAGAGTAAAGATTATTTTCATAAAGATTTTATAGAGGGGTGGCTAGGTGGCGCAGTGGATAAAGCACCGGCCCTGGAGTCAGGAGTACCTGGGTTCAAATCCGGTCTCAGACACTTAATAATGACCTAGCTGTGTGGCCTTGGGCAAGCCACTTAACCCCATTTGCCTTGCAAAATCCTAAACAAAAGAAAAAGAAAAAAACATTTTATAGAGACAGGAAAATAGGCAATTGGATCAGTAGTTATTGGTGTTCTCCATTCCTTCTTTTAGGGGGACTATAACATGTAAAATTATTTCTAAGTATCTGATATGCTTCCCTCTTTTAGATATCTTGAGAATCGCTCCCTCAATGCCATCAAAAATGTACTGCTTCTCTGGAACTATGCCCAAAGGGCAACAAAATTGTGCATACTCTTTGATCCAGCCACTACTGGGTCTATACCCTGAAGAGATGATGAAAAAGGGTAAAAACATCATTTTTACAAAAATATTCATAGCATTCCTGTTTATGGTGGCAAAGAATTGGAAGTCAAGTAAATGTCCTTCAATTGGGGAATGGCTTAGCAAACTGTGGTATATGTATGTCATGGAACACTATTGTTCTCTTAGAAACCAGGAGGGACGGGAATTCAGGAAAATCTGGAGGGATTTGTAGGAACTGATGCTGAGCAAGATGAGCAGAACCAGAAAAACATTGTACACCATAACAACCATGTGGGGGTGATGATCAACCTTGATGGACTCGCTCATTCCATCAGTGCAACAATCAGGGACAATTTGGGGCTGTCTGCAATGGAGAATACCATCTGTATCCAGAGAAAGAATTGTAGAGTTTGAACAAAGACCAAGGACTGTTGCCTTTAATTTAGGAAAAAAAACCTGATATCTTATTGTCTGATCTTGCTATCTCTTATACTTTATGTTTCTTCCTTAAGGATATGATTTCTCTCTCATCACATTCAATTTGGATCAATGTATACCATGGAAACAATGTAAAGACTGGCAAATTTGCCTTCTGTAGAGGGGGGGGGGGGAGGGAAGTAAGATTAGAGGGAAAATTGTAAAACTCAAAATAAGTAAAATCTTTAAAAAATAAAATAAAATAAAATAAAATAAAATAAAATAAAATAAAATAAAATAAAAAACATGTCCTGCTTCTGGTACAAGCATTCTCTGTGTGTATTTGGGCTAGTCTAATGGATCTTTACATCTTTTTTTTCCCTGCAGTGCTATTTATATGTCCTAATTCAGCCCATAAGGTATTCTGTAAGAGTCCAAATGTACTAGCTCTATTGTCACTGATCAAGAATTGATCAAAATCTTGTCACTTCCTTTCCGTGTTTTGTTTGTCATCCTTAAGTGCTCTCAGAATGATCCAGCTTAATTTGGTTTCTTGCCGAGCTTTCTATAAACTTGTTTTTCTCTTTACTGCACCTCATTCTTCTATGAGATGATACTACTAATGATCTTTTACCATTTTCTTCCATAAGATTTAAAAACAAGCTCTTATTATTAATCACTGCTGTCTTTGTTGTATCCCCTTCATAGACAAGAACAGTGCTTATTTTCTAAGACAGTTTCGAGGATTGTATTGAGAGAACTCTTTAACTGGTTAAATTTCCTTTGGAAACAATGAAAGTCTATGTTGATTTCCCTCCTTTTTGTCTTTTTTAAAAATAAATATGATTAGATACAGATAGTTGATCCAAAAATTACCTTCACATTGTTCATTGATCATTTCCTATCTGCTAACTCACCATATCCAGTGCCTCCCAACTTTTACTTACAAAAAGTATTCTTGACACATAGATGTAATGCTTTTTATAGTCCACAAACCTTTGACTTCTTTAATTTTTTACTGTTGAGCCATATTTTCCAATATATTTTTCACTATCCATCTCTAAGCTCACCATTGTATTGAAGTTGCTAGGCATCAGAGTGTATGTGAGTTAATTGGAAAGGTCTTACTGATTTCTTCACAGAATTTCATTACTTTCTCATCTTCTACAATGGACGTTGGCACATAAGCTGTAATTATTTTCAAGATGATTTTTGTAAGCATGTGCATCATATGTACAACAACATGATATGGCAAAACATCCTATGAAATGAAGCTTCTTGTTGTCTTGTGAAACTTGATAAAAAATCAACTCTATCCGTTCCCTCATTTGCTTCCCCAAATCAGTCTGCAAATCTTCCCTTTAGCTGCTACTTCCTTTTATGTTCTGATATTATTTATAATGAGAATAGAAATATTAATATATTTGGATCTTCCAGTAACATGTCTATTAGTCACTTGCCAAGAATCTCACATTTAGACGACCAAGTACGTTGTTTATTAGATTGCCTATAAACTGGGTGATGCTTACCATTCCCTTTCCCTTTGGCTGTCTCCCTACAGAAGTCGGGGTGCAGTACAGGGGAGGTGGACACAAGGCTAAGGTCTGTTATCTTTTTCTTAGTTTCCTGGAATGCTATTTAATGGGCTGTCTATATTTCTAAGTACACACATTTTCTTCTATTAGAAGCAGCATGGTTAATGCATAGAATGGCTTAGAGTCAATTCAATGCAAGAATTCAGAAGTCATAAGGTCTGAGTTTAAATGATCTGACATTTACTAGCTTGTGATCCTTCATAAGGAACTTAAGCTCCATTTGTCTCAGGGAACATCATGGAACAGCTATGAAATCAAAGGGAGTGTATATTCTATGTTAACTGAAATCATTTCCATGCTGAGAGTTCCCCAGTTAACAAAAATCAGACTTTGTATGGCTGCACATGATAATAAAAGCAGATCCCATCACCAAAACAGAAAATTAATTTTAAGAATTTCACCTATAAACAAAGAATATTCTATTAAAGTGACAATTTGTATAGACTGCAGAAATTAGTTAGCACTGGTCTTTAGGCATGCCATTGATTTTCTTGGTGTCGGGACTATTCAGCTAACCATGACATTGATGAGATTGAGAATCAAAATGCTGTGTTCTTGGTCTCTCTCCATCAAATTTCTGACTTCTTGAATACATGTTGGATATTTACCAAAGATATGACTGATATTAAAATCATTTCCTTAAATTCCACACCAACCACAGTTCTGACATTAACATGGGTACTTTGTATCCATGGATGGGTTGTTTATTTGTTTTGTTCTGTTTTTTGTATTTTCTCTGGAAGTACATCACAGTTCTGCAAAGAAGGAAACCAGTAGCTATGATATCATCTTTTGTTCTCTCAGTGACATATCAAGTAGGTTTTACAAAAACAGCCATAGGTATCAGTGGGATATCCCAAAGAGAGTAATTTCTTTCCCCAAACCCAAGTTGTACACCTTTCGTTATCCAAACATCAAGTCATTCCATGTTAAAGTTTCAACATGGCTAAGTTAATTTCTACCCATGCCTAGAGGCCAGGCATCAGTAGGTTTATATGCGTAGGTGTGTATGCCTCCAGGTAAGTTATTGAAAATCACTGAAAAGCAGGGCAGTTTCTGTGAGAACAGACATTAACCTGCAGGAACCTTGCAGAAAGAATTATATTTTAAAATAGCATCAAGTTTGCACCTCTCCTAAGAATCATCATAATCATATTTTATTTTTTCCATGCCCCTGATATCATAAGAAAGCAGTATAGTTCACAATATAATCATCATCCTTTTTTCAAAATGCTCTGATTCTTAGAAAGTCTTATGCTATAGAAAAAAAAATGACCAGGTAAGCTAAAAATAGCGAGAGGATATTATCTGACTGGCAAGGGTTGACTTTCTTGCACAGATAGCAGGATATCTTACATTGTGATGAACAGCTTAAACACATGCTTAACATTGCAAATGACTTGCCTTTTGCCAGTTCTGACACTCTTCACTATGTGAAGACATTCTCATCATTTTCAAAAAGTTATTGTTTCCTCCTCAAAGGGCATGACCATCTCTCATTAGTTCTGGCTCAGGAAAATATTCCTTACCTTTCTCTAGCTCTATATTCTACTTTTTGATGGACATAATTGGAGTTGTTTCCTCTAGCTCTATACTGTACTCTTTGATTGGCACAAATAGAGTCGTTTCTCCCATTTGTTGGATGAATGTAAACCGTTCCGTGGATTTCAGAGGCAGAAGACAGTGGAGTTTTTCGTTTTGTGCTGTTTTAGTTTTTTAAGGGCTGTTTTGATCTTTCTGGAATGAAAAATCCCCAAGGGCAGAGCCTATGCTCTTTCCAAGCATGAAGTATGGAGTAAGACTCTCTCACTGCCTCAGTTATTCCAAATAGATGATAACATGATTCAAGAACTAGGGCATTCAAGATCTCCTTTTGACATGTCATCAATTCATAATATGACTAAAGCAAATCCTTTTGTCTCTGTTTCAGAGTCTGCCAGTGGGGAGGAAGAATATTGCATACCACTTTGTATTGCTACTGTAAGGATAAAATCATCTAATATATACATTTGGTAATTGTTCTTATTGTTTAAATATTTATTTGTATATAGACATTTAGACATGTGTAGGCATATATTTATGCCTGTGATTGCATATATGTGTATTTTACATTTGTACATGTGTATTATACATCTAAATATGTATACAATATGTGTACCTTTATTCCAGTATAGTTATCAACACACACATGTATATGTGGAAACACATATGCTTTGAAAATAAGAAGGGATGGCTAGGTGGTGACAGGGTGGCTAGGTGACATAGTGGATAAAGCACTGGCCCTGGAGTCAGGAGTACCTCGGTTCAAATCTGGTCTCAGACACTTAATAATTACCTAGCCTTGGGCAAGCCACTTAACCCCATTTGCCTTGCAAAAAAAAACCTAAAAAAAAAGAAAAGAAGAAGAATAGTATCCAAATATATAACCAATGGATTATACCTTATAAAGTGAGAAAATATTTGTGAAGCACTTTGCCAAGTTGAAAGTAAGTAAATTCTAGTTTGACAGTTCTGTCATCTCCCCTTAAGACACCAGCTATAGTCCTGCCAGGTGGGTTGCTGCAGAAACTGATGAATCATAGGTAACTTAGTGATTGGTAAGAGCTAGAAGCCTTTCACAATGTCCAAGATGGCAGCCAACTGAAAGGGCATTGGAAGAGGCTGCAAGTAGAATCTCTGAGGCAGTTAAGGGACAGTGGAGAAGGCACTGACTCTGGATTTGAGGATCTGGCTTCAGAGCATATTTGTGTGACCTTGGTCCAGTCACAATCTCACTGAACATCAATTTCTCCATCTTTTAAGGATGAAGTGACTGAATTAACTTGCCTCTGCTAGGAGGACCCTCCTGGCAAGCCTGTTTGGGTTTTAGTGGGATGCTGCGGTTATTGATTGACTTAGCTTTTGGTGTAAATTCTGATGATAAGGATGGATAGAATGGAAGCATGTTGTGATCAAGAATTGGTTCTTTTCTGTTTTTGTATTACCAGCACCTAGCACCAGACTTGGATACATACTAGCTATGTGATCTTAAACAAGTCACTTGATCCTAATCGCCTCACATCCAGGGCCATTTCCAGTCCTTCCTGATCCAAATCTGGCCACTGGACTCAGATGACTCTACAGGAGAAAGTGAGGCTGGTGACCTAGCACAGCGTTCCCTCATGTAAATTCAATTCATATGCTTGGAGGCATCACCTCCAAGATATCGTGGTCTTTTTTGAGAACAACAGAAAAACATCAGGGAGAGAGACAAAGACAAACGGACACTCAGCTATAAGGTCAGTCAAATGCACCCCAGGCTAACTCAAAGGTCCATCATTTGACTCTCAAGCCTCCTCTTCCTTGGCCCCATTCTAGCAACCACAATCTTTAGATACATTGGGAAACTGGTTTAACTGCCTGGCAGTGAGGTTACCGTTAACTAGCTTGAACCTGGATTCACCACCACTGCTGGTTTAACAAAAGAGTAGGACCTTAAAATAACTGTCATTATCACTGTAAAACCAGGTAGCCACTATAGAACAAATTATTCATATGAAAGGGAAAGTGAGAGTGCCTTTCTGAGAAGGAAGATATTCCATATACTCATTAGAGTTTCATTGTATGCCATTTTAAAGTCATCAAATTAAAGCCTTAGCATTCACTTATTTGAATGGATGAAGCATGGGAAAATTTCAGCTAAGTTCCAAAGTGGTCAGTTTCATTTGGGGTACATTTAGACCTGGCCACAGTAATTGGGGTGGGGTGGCGAGGAACTCTTCCAAGTATCCGATCAGGTGCCAAATGAAAGGGTACAATTATTTTAAATTAAGCTAGGGAGAAAAAAAAGAGAGACTGACAGCCAGTACGACTCAAAGGCTAAGGGAATAAATGTGAGTCAAGCCCCATCTATCTCCCCCAGTTGCCAAACATCTTAAAATGTTGTCTACAGCTGATACTTTTATTTCTCATAGTTCTTAACCATTTACCATTCACCAGAAAATGTCCTCTCAACCTTCTGCCTAATGACTTTCTAATAGCTGATTAAATAGGTCTTTTTCTCACTCCTCATCATCCTTCATCTATCCATATTTTCTATTAGTGATTGTACTCAAACTTTAGAAGACCCAGCATTTCTATTCAACTATAAGATACATAAAGCACTTTTCTCAGTCCTATGATGTAATAGGGGATTGAGAGCTGCCTGGCATCCTGGGATTTGTAGTTTCTCCTGGAACTAGAAATCCCAGGATATCAAGGCAGTTCTCAATCCCCTTATTGTACATGTATCACTGACTTGCAGAATTTAAGAGCTAAAAGCAATCTCATCTGTCATCTGGTCCATCTCAAAAGAAATTTTCATTATTTCCTAACCTCTGAGTGGTCACATGACCTTTGTCTAAGACCTCTGATTAGGAGGATTCCATCATCCCTAAAGACAGTCTATTCCACTTTTGGACAGTTTTGATTGTTAGGAAAGGTTTTGAGGGTTGGTTGGTTGTTTACCTTGCCCTCAAGCCAAAGTGTGTCCCTATTATATCTTCTCTTTTCCAGGTCAAACATCCTTGGTTCCTTCAAACAATCCTTATTTGATATAGACTCTACAATCTCCACCATCTTGGTGTTCTTCCTATGAGGCTTGCTAGCTTATTAATACCCTTCTTAAACTAGTCTCCAGATCTAAACATCAGATGGAACCTAACCAGGGCAGAGCACAGAACTTTAACTTCCTTATTTCTGAAAGTCATGACTCTCTTGACACAGTCCAAGGTCACATCAGCTTCTTTGACCTCCATACTACAATGTTGAGTCACTGCTGATTCATATGGAGCTTAAAATCCACTAAACCCCCCAGATCATTTTTATTAAATTGACTTTTTTAATCCAAATGCTTATTTTACATTAATCCACTTGAATCTCCTTTTTTGGCAAGGCAATAGGGTTAAGTGACTTACCCAGGGTCACATAGCTAAGTAAGTATTAAATGTCTGATGCCAGATTTGAACCCAGGTCCTCCTCATTCCAGGGCCAGTACTCTATCCATTGTACCACCTAGCTACCCCTCAAGCAGATTCTTTCACAGGAGGATGTCTTTTCCAACCTCCTTGATTCCTAGGGCCTCTTCTACCCTTCTCATTATTTTGTTTTTATTCTGAATATATTTTGTATGTAGTTATAGTGCTTAGCACAGAACCAGGCAAATATTATGTGTTCAATGACAATGTCAGAGTCAAGAGTTGAATGGAAGAAATAGAAACTATATAAATCCAAGTGCAAATGAAGACTGCAGTCCCTTCTTTCAGGCA
The DNA here is from genome assembly GCF_037893015.1 of Macrotis lagotis. NCBI lineage: Eukaryota > Metazoa > Chordata > Mammalia > Peramelemorphia > Peramelidae > Macrotis > Macrotis lagotis. Next base: position 23,741,876 of record NC_133666.1, read on the forward strand.
TCTAACATTCCAGTGGATAGAACACTGGCCCTGGAGTTAAGTGACCCGAGTTCAAATCCAGCCTCAGATACTTAATAATTACTTAATTGTGTGACCTTTGGCAAATCACTTCACTCTGACTGCCTTGCATCCAGGACCATCTCCAGTCATACTAATACATATCTGGCCACTGAACCCAGATGACACCAGAAGAGAAAGTGAGGCTGGTAAATTAGTCCATTCCTCCCACCCCATCCAATTCATGTGCTTGTCATGGCATCACCTCCTTGATATCATGGTATTCTTCAAGAATGAAGAACAAGCATGGAACACTATTGTTCTATTAGAAACCAGGAGGGATGGGATTTCAGGGAAGCCTGGAGGGATTTGCATGAATTGATGCTGAGAGAGATGAGCAGAACCAGGAAAACACTATTTACCCTAACAGCAACATGGCAGTGATGTTCAACCCTGAAGGACTCGCTCATTCCATCAGTGCAACAATCAGGAACAATTTTGGGCAGTCTGCAAAGTAGAGGGCCATCTGTATCCAGATAAAGAGCCATGGAGTTTGAACAAAGTTCAAGGACTATTCCCTTTAATTTAGAAAAAAACTAGATATCTTATTGTCTGATCTTGTTACCTCTTAAACTTCTTGTCTCTTCCTTAAGGATATGAGTTCTCTCTCATCACACTCAATTTGGATCAATGTACAACATGGAAACAAAGTAAAGACTGACAGATTGCTTTCCGTGGCGGGGGGGGGGGGAGGGAAGTAAGATTGGGGGTAAAATTGTAAAACTCAAATAATATCTTTGATAAAAAAAATTTTAAAAAGAAAAAAAGAATGAAGGACAAGGAGGAGAGGGAGCCAAGATGATGGCATGAAGGCAGGAATTCCTGGAAACTCAAACCCCCCAAATTCCAAAAGTTGTCAAATTATAATCCTAGCCAAAAATTAGAGGGGCAGAACACATAGAAACACTGAGTGATGTGATTTCCCAGTCCAAGACAACTTAGAAGATATGCAGGAAAGATCTGTTTCACCGGGACCAGGGGTAAGAAAAAGCCTCCGTGCAGCCCCAGGCCTGGACAAACCAGCTTGAGCCATCCAGGAACAGTCTGTGGGGTGCCTGGGCCCTTGGGGGTGCCTGAGTCCATGTCAGAGGGGGTGGTTTCCATATCTCTTGGCCCAGGGATCATCGGGGACAGCTTGAGGGGGCAGTGAGAGAATTCTGCTGTACCAGAGTGAGCATGGAGCACTGGCATCAGAACAGCTCTGCAGTGAGAACCTGCAGCAGGAATTGCCAGAGCCACCCAGCACTTTCAGAGCGCCCAGCCCACAGATGGTAAGGGGGTCAGGGGAGACTGCAGAGGTCTCTCTGCTCTCCCTGGGGTAGGACTCTGCTGTTTGGCTACACTCAGGTCCAAATTGTAGTCTGGGCCCCCATACTACCATAGCCAAGCAGGGATCCTCCTCATAGCTCCAGGGCAGAGGGGAAGGCCTGTGGTCATACATGTAATAGAGGACAGGCTAGAGAGCAGTCAGAGCCTCTCATAAGACCTTGGAGAAATTAAGATCCCTGTGGGGGTATCCCCCAAAAAACCCTAAGCCTTGAAAGTGGGGTAAATAAATCATAGGCTGAGGAAATGAGAAAACAACAGAAAAAGAAGAATCTGAACATAGAAAATTACTTTGGTCCCATGGAGAATCAAAATACACACTCAGAAGATAATAAAGTCAAAGCTTCTGTATCCAAAGCCTCCAAGAGAAATAGAAAATGGGCTCAGGCAATAGAAGACCTCAAAAAGACTTTGAACAACAATTAAGGATGGTAGAGGAACCATTGGGAGAAGAAATGAGAGCGATGCAGATAAATCATGAAAACCAAGTCAGCAGCTTGGTGAAAGAAATACAAAAAAATACTGAGGAAAACAATACATAAAAATCAGGGTAGGCCAAATGGAAAAAGCACACCAAAAGGCAAATGGGGAGAAGAATGGAGCTAAAATTGGAGATAGCAGAATTGGAACTAAAAAAAGGAGATAAAAAACTCTCTGAAGAAAATAATTCTTTCAAATGTAGAATAGAACTAAAGGAAGCAGATGACTTTGGGAGAAATCAAGAAATGATACCAAAAGAATAAAATACCAAAAGATTACAAATTTAGAAGAAAATGTGAAATATCTCACTGGAAAAACAACTGACCTCTAAAACAGCTCCAGGAGAGTTCATTTAAAAATTATTGGGTTACCTGAAAGTCACAAGCAGGAAAAGAGCCTAGACTTCATTTTTCAAGAAATAATACAGCACAGTTGCCCTGAGAGTCTAGAAGCAGAGGGTAAAATAGAAATTGAGGGAATTCACTGATCACTTCCTGAAAGAGATTCCAAAATAAAAACTCCCAGAAATATTATAGGCAAATTCCCAAACTACCAAGACAAAGAGAACATACTAAAAACTGCCCAAAACAAACAATTCAACTATCATGGGATAAGGGAGAATAGGGGGGAGGGGAGGGGGAGTAGGTAATAGAAGAGAGGGAAGATTGTGGGAGAGGATACTCAGATACAACACACTTCTGAACAGGGGCAGGGTGAAAGGAGAGAGAAAATAGAATAAATGAGAGTGGGGAGGAATAGAGTGAAGGGAAACACAGCTAGTAATAGCAATTGTGAGAAAAATATTGAAGCAACCTCTCTGCTGGACTTATGATAAAGAAGGCAACTCATCCCAGAGACAGAGCCATTGGAATCTGAACACAGATTGAAGTACACTTTTTTTTCCTCTCTCAGTATTTTTGAGGATTCTCTATCTTTTTTTTGGGGGGGTGGGGGATTTATGTTTTCTCTCACAAAAAGATTATTATAATAATATACAATAAATAAACCAAATTGTTACTCAAAAAAAGGAATGAAGGACAAACATGATCACTGGGATACATCAGTGGGGTGTGTTTTGGTTTATGAAGTTATAGAATGGAGAGGAGAGGCAGAGAGGAGTATTGCAATACACCCTTTCTTGTAGAAATGTCAGTATTGAATCAAATGGTTCCAAAACTGTAATTCAAGCAAGATATTCAAAGACAAAAAAGAGCAGGGAGTAGAATTAAGCAGGACTGGCACCACTAAGATGTAGTTGATCATGGCAGGAACTTGCCAATCAGGTACGACTAGCATTACATAATTCCTCCACAACAGGGTCTTGAGTCAATGCTAAGTAGATGGCTACTGAATAAAGACTTGAAACTGGGTTCACATTGCACCCATGCTTTCCTTCCTCTACTTCCAAGAAGCTATTTTTACTACTTTTCTCTCCATGAGCTTGTTACCGTCTTCCCAATCCTCCTATGATATTGCTGTTACTCAAAATTCTCTTTCCTTATCCCTTTTAGCGAGAGCCAAGATGTTAACGGATGGATGAAAATCACACAGAGACAGAGTTTGCCTTCAAATAGCTTACATTTCTACTCCATCCTGTTATTTCTTCACTTTGACCCCACATTAATCCTCTGACTGTACCAATGTAATCATTTAATATTTATTATATTCAAAATCTTTTTATTTCATAACTTTTGATACCAAACTTCATACCTCTTAGTTTGGCATTCAAAGTCTTCTGTAACTGTCGCTGCCTGACCTCACTAGCCTTACATATGCTTTGTTCTATGAAGAGACAATAATTTCATCTCAGACACCTACTTACTATATGACCCTGTGAAAGACTCCCTCTCTGGACCTCAGTTTTTGCATCTGCCAAATGAGGGATTGACCTTAATAGCCTCTAAGGTTCCTTCCACTTGAAATCCACAATCCTTTCTTGTCATATGTCCATGTCTTTACTCATATTGTTCTTTATACCTCTAAAAATAATAATAATAATAATAATGATAATTTGCAGATATATATATATATATATTTATATATATATATATATATTCTGTTTTAAGATTTAAATGCTTTAAATATATCCTCAATTGAGTCATATCAATGACCCTTGAAGGAAAATATTATGTCAATTTTATAAATATAGAAATTGGAGAAGAGAAAGTTTAAGGGACTTAGCTGAGATCATACATAAGATCTTAAATCTAGGGTTTGAAGGGACCTCATAGGACAGTTAGTCCAACCACATCATTTTACAGACAGGGAAACCAAGACTCAGGTTGGAGGAAATGTCTTACCCAAAGTTACACAAAGGATTTTAGATTTAAAACTGGAAGGCTACTTGGAGGTCAGCTAGTCCAGCATTATCATTTTATAGATGGAGAAACTGAGACTCAGAGAGAAGTGGCTTTTACAAGGTTGCACAGGTAAATCTAGGACTAGAACCTGGGTTTGTCAGTCATTCAAGGCAGTGGTAGTTGCTGTTCAGTCCTTTCAGTTGTGTCTGACTCTCCATGACGCTCTTTGGCGTTTATTTGGCAAAAATACTGGCATGGTTTGCCATTTCCTTCTCTAGTTCATTTCACAGATGAGGATATTGAGGCAAACAGGTGTTTGCTTAGGGTCACACAGCTACATATTTGAGATTGAATTTGAAATCAGGTCTTACTGACCTTAGGCCTAGTATTCTATTCACTGCAGTGTCACCTAGCTGCCATTCAAGGTAAGAAAAACATTCCCCCCGCCCCCCCCCCGCTAGAACTCTAGAGGCAAGGGAATCTTCATTTGGAAAATAGTGGCTAATGGTAAGACAAGTATGAACTGTACAAACTGTCAGATACAATTGATGTGCTGACTTTGATGAACAGCTTTTTTTCCCTTTTTTAAATTATTTGTTACAAGAGAAAACTTCCTGGTTAAATTTGGAAATAAGGGTGATAAAAACATTTGAAAATTTTTATATATATAAATAAAAATACTTATAAATATATTCATATATATATATATATATATATATTATATGATGTTTAAATCAGAAGAGTTGTGTTCAAATTCTTCCTCTGAACTATAAACTTAGACAAGTCAGCCCTGCTCCCTGAACATGGTTTTATTCATTATCCAAATGAGGGACCTGGACTATGTGGCCTCACAGGTCTCTTCTAGTTTGAGATTTATGATTCTACGTGTTAATTTCCAGCTTAAGATTTATGATCCTCTGACCTATAAATGTGCTTCCAAACAGAATAAAAAGATTAAAAAACTTGGACCTTGAAGGAAAAAAAGTTAAAGAATTTAGGATTAATTTTTTTAAAGTAGACTAAAGAGAGTTTTTTTTTAATAGTGAGTCAGTTTTGTTTTTAATTTTAGTTTTTACTTTTCTTTTGATTTCTATCAAGTTTATTCCTGAATATCTCCTCCCCAGCAAGCTACCCTTTGTGATAAGGAATAAAAAATAAACACAAAATGAACTTATCAAAAATAACTAACACAGATGCTGAGTCTGACCCTGCATGTAGTGTTGCATACCCATAGATCCATTCTTTGGCAAATAAAGAAAGGATGCACATTCTCCTGTCTCTCTTTTGGGGAGATGACACTGATTATAATGACACTGAATTCAGTTTCTTTTGGATGGCAGTGGAGGAAGAAGGGAAGCTCTTTTCATTTGTTTTGATAAGAATCATTATGAATTTTGCTTTCCTGACTCTGTTTTTCAGCATCACTTCCTACCAGTCTTCCCAAATTCTTTTGAATCCTTACTAGACTGGTAGGATTCCTTCTGATGCACCCAGCATGAAATTCATTCAAGTAGCACACTTTGTTTAGGTATCCTCCAATAATGGACCCAAAGAAAAGACCTTCCAGAGTCCATGACCATCCTCCCCAGTGGAGAGAATTCATTCACTGAGCTGGCCACGGGACAGGGCTACTCTAGCTGATATTTGGAGGATGAGCAAAGGAAAAAATCCTTATTCCTTAATCTTAGGTAGACTTTAGGTTCTGATTGATTAAACCTCTGCATCCTATCACTGACCACCTCACTAGGAGCTGGAATTTGCCATTTTCCCAACTGCCAACCTTACCCTTTCTATTTTTTTAAACAACATATCTTTTGGTTTTATATGCCTTCATTTATAAATATTCATTTTTTCCCCTCCCCAGTGAGCAACCACTTAGAACAAATGATATTTTAAAAAGTAGAAAAAAGAAAGTTCAGCGAAATCAACCAACACAACACCCAAGGCCAACTGTATATGCAATATGTTGCACTCAAAGTCCTCTAGTTCTGCAAAGAACAGGATGAGATCTCTATTTCCAACGACTTTCCAGGAGGATCATTTGTCCTTATAATTGAAATGGATTCACTTTCAGTCTCAGTATCCTTTGTTGGATCCTAATCCATGTCACCAGGCCCTCTAACTATCAAAAGGTTCATTTCTGGACCTTTTCTTTTGTTCCCCCATAGGACTTCACTTAATAATCTCATAAAGCCCCATGATTTTTATTATCATTTCTTTGTTGATTCTCAAATCTACTTATACTGCTTTAACCTCTCTGCTGATCTCCAACCTCCCATTTCCAGCTGCCTCTCAGACATGTCAAACTGGATGTCCAGTAGTGACATTAAACTCAATATGTCCAAATGGAACTCATTATCATTCTCTACAGGTGTGTCCAACCCACAGCCTGAGGGTTGCATGTGGTCCTTGAAGCCCATTCATACAGCATTATTATATTTTATTATTATACTCATTGGTAATGTAGGTTACATTGCAGTCATGAATAAATATGAAATTCTATATTTGGCCCTTGACAAGTTTTTTTGGGGGGGCGATGTGGCCCAGAAGAACTAAAAGGTTACACACTCGTGGAAACTGTCCCCACTCTCCTAACTTCCCTATTATTATGAAAGAACACCATGCTCCCAGTCTGTCAGGTTCACAATTTAGAAGTCATGTTGGATTCTTTCCTTACTCTCATCACCCCCCTCCCCCATATTCAGGTTGCTGCCAAGGGCTGTCAATTTTATCTTTGTAGCATCTCTTGAATAAATCCCCTTCTCTCCTCCTCATTGCCACCATCCTGGTACAGGTCCACATCATCTTGGGCCTGAACTATTGCAATAGCCTACTTATACATAAGTCTGACTCAAGTCTCCCCCCCATTCCACTCTCTCCTCCATTCAGCTACCAAAGTGATTTTTCTAATGTACAGGTCTGACCATGTTATACCTACCCATACCCACCTCCACTCCTGAACTTCAGTGGCTCCCCATTGCCTTTAGAATCAAATTGCAAAATCTTCTTTTTGGTGCTCATTATGTAGCCATCTCCTGCCCTTGCAGGACTTCTTATAGCACCTTAGCCCCCACCACATACTCTTCAATCCAGTGATACTAATCTATTTGCATTTCCTCAAGCAAGATACTCTATCTCCTGGACCTGGGCATTTTCACTGGCTGTTCCCTATGTCTGGAATATTTTCCCTTCCCATCTGTAGTTACTGGCTTCCTTGGATTTCCGTTAAATCCAAACTAAAACCATCTTCTATAAGAAGTCATTCCCAACCTCTCTTAATTCTAGGGCCTTCCCTCTTTAAATCATTTCTTATTTCTTCATGTATGTAGTTTGGTTATATTTGCTTGTTCATTATCTAACCAAATTTCACTTTTTGATGCTTTCCAATCCCATTGTTGGAGTCACCAGGTATAGTATTTCACTAGTTCTTCTTACTACCCTTACCATCACTTCATACCCTCCTATTCATCTTTGTATATGTTGCTGTAATATTTCCCTACACTTATGTGTGTGGTAAGTATTAACTATCTTCAAGGTTAAAAGTTCATGCAGTCCTTCCTAAGGCATAGTGAGGGACCAGATGTCCTTCTCAGATTCCTTCCAGCCATGGAGTTTCCTAACATAAAGTTTCAAGTCTTTATAGATGTCTTTCATTTCATTTAGTCTCCAAAACTCTGTAATTTCCTGAAAGAGAATTTGCGATTCCTATGCCTAGATTACCTTTGAGTGTTGCTCAATATACAGAAAACCTAGTGATAAACTTCTCTCAAACTCCTTGGGCTCAGCCTCAAGCCACAATCACTGGGTCCATACATTCTTTGGAGCATGAGAGAAACCAGAAAGAGATCTGAAGACTCAACTTCACCTTTACACCACTATGAGTTATCTTACATTGGCCAATATTCCAAGCAAGACCCTTGAAACTTCTGAAAATGCTGCTAATTTGTTTTCAAACTTCCTTCAAATTGGAGAACTTCCTGGAATACCCCTGGGGATTTTCCAAAGGCTATTAGGGACTTTCTGTCACAACATACCCTTAACATATCATTTGCATCGGTTATGTTGCCATTGATGCAGCACGAGAGCAAATCTACTCTTTTTGTTCTATTTTAAATTTCCCCCAGTAGATTCATTAAATAATTCAGATGGGATGATACCAAGAAACATAGAACTTAATAGCTAAAAACAATTTCACAAGCCCCAGTTCCTTTGGATAATTAATTTTTTACTTCCTTGCATAACATCACATATTTAAATTTTGAATAATTCAGTATTAAAACTCCCTGTCAAAGTGTCCAAACCAATTTGGAAGACAGCAAAGACAATGCAAGAAAATGCTCTTCAGATTCTTGTACAGAGAGAAACTTGGATATTGCAATTTAGAAGAAGAACTACAAGAGTAGGGAGAGCCAAAAGGGGGTCACCAGAGGTACAGTAGAGACTTCTTAATTCCAAATACTCTTAATATGCAATATTCCTGATAGAGCGTGGATGAGAGTTTTCCTTTCTGCTAACAAAAAAGCTAGTATTTACTAAATAAATGAGTATTGTAAACAAGATCACAGGGAAAGTGTTTAACCTCCTTAATAGAATATAGCAGTTGTAAGTACTTCTGAAACCTCTCTTAGATCAGAGGGTCTTGTCTCTAGAGCTGAAAATAACCTCAGAAATCATGGAGTCCAATGCCCTTATTTTATAGTTGAGGAAATTGAGGCCCATAGGGGTTAAGTGAATATTCCAAGGTCACATAGAGATAAAGTAGCAGAGTAGTACCAGTATTGGAACCCAGGTACTCCAACTCTAAATCCAATAATCTTACCATTGTGACATGAGATATAAGCACTTGTTATGATCATTACAAATAACTTTTCTCTATTGCTATATGTGTTAAATCTGTATGTTTTAAAAATTCAGAATGCAGCTATTGCCATTCATTGATATCAATATTTGAAATTGTATTTACTTTTCTTTTCATCATAATTATATCAGACTCAGAAAAAATGAAGTTGTCTTTTGTGTCAATTAAACCCTCTACTTACAATTTAAGGGACAGTTGACACCCATAGCTTCAAGCCAAGACAGGGAGAAACATTCAAAGGCTCACAGGGAAGGGAAATCTCCATGGGACAGGTGGGTTTTTGAATATAAGATGTTTCTGAGAAATATTTATATTATTTACAGAAAACATTGTCATGCTAATTTCACAACACACTGGTCTTAGAGACCAGTTTGTTGTGGTTTAGGGGAACAGAGTCTTCCTAATCGGCTAATCTGTCATTAGCTTTGGGTATCAAGAAAGAATGGATTTTCTTTTTCTTTTTTTTTTCAGCTTGGTCCAAAATCCTATCAGAGGAAAGCAAAACATTGGGACATGATGTGATTGCTCATTGAAATGGAGGCTTGTTCTAAAATATCATTAGTTATGTCAAGAAAGGAAAATTACAAGAAAAATACAAGGTCACTGGTGGCAAATCAGGGACTTGAACTCAGATTTTTGGATCCCACAGCCAGCACTCTTTTCCTTCTCTGTCACTAGGATAACAAAATCGAAGCAGGTGGCACATCTCCTCAAATAAACTGTAATCTCCTTGAAGGAAAAAGGAAATTTATACTTCTCTTATAAACCCCACCTCTTCTATCCCCTGGCTTAGTCCATGGTTAGAGACAGGGAACAAAGATATAAAGGAGCAAGATAGATCTTCTCTAGTCTCTTTTTCTAGAATTTTAGGGTTGGAAGTCTTTTTCTCGCCTTGAAGTAAATAGAAAATAATTAGTATTAATTGTTATTAGGATTAATATTGGTAGATTTCAACTATTTCTCTCTCTTTCCTTAAGGCAGAAGTCTGTTAGGCTTCTCTTTTGTCTGATTTTGTCTGGGGATGATGAGGGAACCTCATTAGCAATTCCAGTATATTTGAGTCCAACTTGTTGAGTATGGCAGTCAATGGCAGCCAATGCTATTGTCATCACAACTCCCAATATCAGTATTGATAAAGTGTTTTACCAGCAAATGGTTCCAAGGCCTATGGAATTAATTACAACATGATGATAGCTTGGTAATCTTCTTCTCAGGAGGCAAGTACATATGTTCTCTGGACCACAAACATAAAGTATCCTGAATCCTTTCAAAAACAACCAAATCACCCCTAGAAGTTTTGCTACAAACAGTGAAAACATGTCCATCGGAAATGATACAAACATCAATGTGCTTTTCCACACTTTTATTTTTAAATTGCTGTGAAAGTGAGAAAAGTGACGGTAAAAAAGACCCCACCAGGGGTTCCCTACTTATTTCCCTCCAACAACTTTTGTATCAAATTTTCTCAGTTTACTAGGAAGAAGATGATTTTCTCCTTAAACTGGAGCATCTCAGATTTGATTTTCAGGTGGCAACATCTACACTCTTCTTGGTCTCTTTGGATATCACGTGAATTCAAGTTGCTCTTTCTAGACTAGAGCGGATAGTCTTGGTGACCATGTGCAAAATGGGAAAGACTTTCCCCACCTCTGCCCCACAGTAGAGGTAATGCTACCATCAATAAAACCAGTTAATAGAAGCTATCAATAGTTATTTGTGCAGGAAATGTATCTTCCTTGTTCTAGAAAGGAACTATTAACAAATTCTCTTAACACCATTGCCAATTTCTTCTAAGGGTCGTACTAAAACAGACAGCACAGACTTCTTGGTCCACAAATGGACCATAACTGCTTTGCCTTTTGTTTTACAGATTGTCATTGATGTTTAAAAGATTGCTGGTCAGTCCTAATTTACTAATTAAGTTTTGTCCTTCAGAGGCTTCTAGATTTAAAGACTGAAGAGGGCATTAAGTTCAGCTTCCTTATTTTATGGATCAAGAGACTAAATTCTCTGAAAGTGAAATAGCTTGTCTAGAATCGCACAGGTGGGAAATGGCAGAGCTGCGATTTGAATCCATGTCCCTTGACTCCAAATTCTAGGCTTTCCATGCTTGTCAAGCCTGTTGATTGTATAAAAGTGCTCAAAGTAATTGCTGAGTCTAACGGGGCATTCCTTCTTCTTTAGTTAGAATTATTGCCAGATCGATTAGAGTACCATTCTCAATCGATCGATTACCATTCTCAATAATAACAGTCAACCTAGTATGAATAAATGGAGAAGAGTTGGACTGAGGTGCATGGAGCTCCATGGCAGGTCCAACATTTTATGATCCACCTCACACTCCACAAATCACCGAGGGCGATAAATATTTCAGGATACAGGGGGGCAAAACCTACTCTCTGCTTCAATCCAGATGATGATGGAAAGAGCACAGGCAGGGAAATGAGAATATTTATCTTGACAAATTTGTCTTCAACTGCAATATTTGAGTCTGAGGAAGCAATAATTTCCCCCTCTACTGCTCACATACTGCTTATTAGCATTAAAGAGAGTGGGACCTGTGAAAGAAAGAAGGGATATGTTTCCCTGAATGAACAGACTTTGGAAGGATGGAGTCATTGCTGGGCATTTGCAGTATGATGAATTTTTTGGACATGGAAACCTTTTGAATGCGTACCTATCTCCTTATTTGAAATTCTGGACATTTCCATCCTGGTAGGGTTTCTTTTTATTTATTTATCACTTACCTAGGAGGCTGTCTAGGGAGAAAAAGAAAGAATGAGTGAAAATGAAAGACCTGAAAAGTTTAAGTGACAAGTGGATGGCTCCAGTCATTAGGAAAATACTCCCATGCAAAGAGGGATTAACGCCATTAGAAACATTCACTTCATGGATCATGAGAGTGGTGGAATCAAGTTTCCCCAAAGTAAAAAAAAAAAAAATTCCCCAAAGTCTCAAAATTGTTAGAACGTCTCCAAAATCAAATTCAAAAGGCATGCAACCAGATCACTATCTTCATACATATATTCTAAGCAATATTGACAAGTCATTCTTCTTGTTTACTTGCAAATGGTAATTTTCCTGCAAAAAGATGATTCAGCTCTTTATATTTCATGGGGAAAAGGAACAGGATCCAGTAACAATAGATGCCCCAAATTACTTCATTCTGATGTCTTTCATCTCTTCCTTCTTTTGCTTTACAGAGACAAGAAAGCTGTTTCATGTCTTCATCAGAGACTAACCTACCTCCACCTCTTTTCTTTCCATTGGAGCAAGAACCTAACTGCCAGAGGTCTAATCAGCTTGGTGGTGCCATCTACCATCTCTTTATTAGCCCCAGGTCCACATCTACACTTTCAGCCAGGGGACCAAGCTACTGCTACCTGATGTCACAAATGGAAACCAGAAAGAGGTCCCAAGAAAATTGCATCATTTATTCTATTTCCTCTCATTTTGCTGCCATTAACACAGCTAGCAGAATGAGACAGCACTAGACAAACCTATCAAAATAGCAGGTCGCTAAATTGCCCTGGAACTTTTCATAACAATCTGGACTTTTAGAAAATACATCTCAAAAACAACCTCTCTTACAAGCAGAAAATGTCCTTTCAGATCTCCCTGTGGAATAAGTATTTCAAATTCCTATTTTACAGATAAGAGGCCTAATGCCCTAATTGCTGACTTCTACCTTGTTACAAAAGAGCCAAGGTTCTTAAAACACAGCTAGGGATGGATCTGTGCCAGCCTCAGGGAATGTAGTGCCTATGTGGCATGATTTAAGAAGTGTATACCCTTACTAACAGTTTGGGGTTAAGTGTTGAAGGCTATTTCCTTCTTAATTTTGGAAGGGTAATGATACTAACAACAAGCAAGTATTTATTATGTTCTTACCATGTGCCAGGAATTGGGTTAATCTTTGGGGATACAAGAAATTATTTAACAAGTATTTATTAATTGCCTGCTTAAATTCAACATATCCAATTTGGAATTCTTTATTTTCTCCCCAAATTTTGCTATTTGGTATTATCAACCTTCCAATCATCCGAGGCTCACCTTGGTATCATCCTAAATCCTCAGTTCTCTCTGAGAATTTTATCTAACAATTTTATCTTCATATCATATCTCATATATGTCCCTTCTTTCCTCTGATACTGCCACCTCCCTATGTAGGCCCTGTTCACCTCATACTGGATGATTATAATAACCCCCTGGGGGAAATCTGCTTGCCTCAATTCTCTTTCCACTCCAGTACAGCCTTCACTCAACTATCTAAGCAATTTTCCTAAAGTGCAGGTCTGACTTTATCACCTCATTATTTCCTAAATCCCAGTGGCTCCCTATTACTTCCAGGATCAAATATAATATCCTGCTTGGCATTTGAAACCTTTCATAACATGGTGTTTTTCTATCCTTTCAGTCTTCCAATACTTTACTCCCCTCTATGTACTCTAATCCTGTGCCACTGGCCTCCTTGCTCTTCCTAGGACAAGATATTCCATTTCCAGACTCTGAGAATTTTTACTGGCGACCCTCCCTTTCTCATTCCTTCTTCCTGACTTCTTTCAAATTTTAGTTAAACCTCATCTTTTCCAAGAAGTCTCTTACAGTTTCCCTTAATGCCGGTGCCTTCCTACTGAGATGATTTCCCAGTTATCCTGTGTATTTCCTGTATAGGTACAGATACACAGATCTATACATCTATCGATATGTTTCTGCATGTCTAATTATTGTGTGGATATGGTCTCCTGGCAGAGAATGTGAGCTCCCTGAGAACAGAGACTGTTTTGGCCTTTCTTTGTATCCCTAATCCTTTCCAGTGTCAGGATCTAGTCTTTAAGAAATGTTTGTTAACTAAGAAGTGCTGTCCTAGGTGCTGGAGACAACAAGCACAGAGTGTCACAATCCTTACTGACAAGGAAGGCTAACAGTAGAGTAGAAGAGGATAGGAAATGTTTAATGAATTGAATTCAATTTTATCAATTAAATATAAGACTCTCCAGATGTAGAAAAACATGTATATGCATGTTACAATCAGCTTTTGATTATCTATAGGGAAGGGACTGCACCTGTGATTTCACTACTATCAGGAATTCCCAGGTGAAGAAATTCCCTCTACAAATAGAAGTGGGCACCTTCTCTGTAATTCAGAATGTTAGAGATTTGCCTGGGGTGGTAAGAGATTAAGCAACTTGCCCAGAGGCAGAAGACCCTAAGTCTTTCTGACTTCAAGGCCATTTCTTTATCAACTCTACCAAGCTGCATCTCACATTATCTACAAACAGCTTAAATCATCCCTCTGGTGGATTATCTGGGCAGGGGGGAGGAATCTTACCCTCATACTCTTATTGACATCATCATCTATTCTCCTTCATTCTTTATTTTATTGACTTAAACAGAGTCTTTGTTAACTCTAGCCTAGCAGGAACTGGAAAAGAACTCTTAAGGCAAAAGTATTATCTCCTTGCTTCAGGGAGTATATCAGGCAGCAAACTAATTAGCTCCTTGCCTCCAGGAACTAGGTGAATAGGCCTGTTTGGGGGAGGCCAAAGTTGGACTTTAGGCTAGTGCATTACAGACATGGGAATGTACAGGTTTATCTGACATTGAGAGATAAAAGGAGTTCAGAGGAGTTGAATAGAAAGAGTTCAATGAGGAAACCAGGTAGCTATCTCTATATCTGATCTGTGTCACAAACTCCCTTTTGGAAATGGCCAGTAGGCTTCTGAAGTTCAAAGTGTCCCACACAGAAATTGTGATCTCCCCTTTCCCCACCAAACTCACCCATCTGTCAAACTTACCATTTCTTTTTAGAATATCACTAATTTTTTAGCTGTGACATCAGTGTCATCCTCAGCGCTTCCCTTTTCCTCATCTTTATCCAATTCATGTGCCGTGTCTCGTGGATTAGACTTTCAGAATAGATCTCTCATCTATTCCCTTTTTTTACTCACACAGTTCCAAACCTACTTCAGTCCCTCATTTCCTGGACTGTGTTTCTGCCTGGCTGCTTTTTGGGGGAGAGTAATAGTGTAGCAGGCTTCTAGATGGGGAAAGGCCTTGGACCTTCTCCATATGGAGCCTTCAGCTAATCCTTGAATATGGATCTCTCTTCTTTGTCTCTTTGTTTCTGCTCTTTTGTGTTTTCAGGTGAAAGAGTACTGGAGAAAGGTATAACTTTATAAGCTTTGAAAGGTCAGAATGATGAGCCACTTGAGATCCAGGAACTGGAGTCCAATGCTAGGCCAGACAATGAGAAATAAAGTCCTGAATAACCTGTTTAACCCAGGCAAGAGGAAGTTACAGTGATTTATCCACTGATGAATTTGAAAGTGAACTTCAGGGACCAAATGATATATAGGAACTGCTTTTAGGTTGGAGTCCATTCTTCCCTAGGGCCAAAGGGAAGAAGTTGTCCTCAGGTGTCAAGGGAAAATTCTTTGAAACTTCTCTTCTTGCTATAACTTTACAGTAAATATCATTTTGTAAAAATAAATTGATATTAGTTCATTAAATTAAACTGGGGTACTAATTTTTAGGGTGCTAATCACTAATAACTTACGTAAAGGTGAACATATTAGAACCAGGGCTCAAGCTGCTACCATTAGAAAATAAAACTAGTTTATGATTAATGCAAATTCAAAGAATGTCCAGTGATTTTCTCTAGATTACATAAAAACACTCAAACTCAAATTCAGTCTAAAGTCCCGTTCCACGCTGTTTCACATTAAGTTATATGTCATAGTTCATAAATGCACTGAAGGAGAAATATTAATCGTTTAAAAAAGAGGTTGCTTTATGGTCTCTTGCTAAGGACAACAAAGGATATGGGGAGAGGAACTGCCATATGGAAGACTGGCTTTCAGTGGTTACCTTTATATATGTCTCTGCTGCAGTAGCAGTCACTTCGTTAGCCCATTAATGGTCCATAATGAACTAACAAACCAGCAGTTAATTGCAGGTAATTATTGGTTTCTTGGGAATTCTTGCTTAAATACATTCCAAAAGATTGGGGCTACCAGATAAGTTAGGATATCCCTAAAATTGGGAGGGGCTGCCCTCTATTTATCAGGAGTAACATGAAGTTTGGCCCAGTTATTTGGAATTATACATATAAGCTAAAAGATCAATAATCGTGTTGCGAGGATAGGAGATGAGATTCAAAGTCAGGTCTTTCTTGACTTCATGTTCAGAGTGGTTTTGTATCTTGCCACACTGCCACAAGAAGAGCATGGAAATGGAAAGAGTCAAAATTTTATTATAAAAGTGGACAGATATTCTCCTCCCAAGACATAATCATAACAGTAATAATCATGATGGTTTAATAATTATTATCTTACTAATGTTCCATGATAATTAACTTACTGGTTGGTGATAATTGTTTTAATAATGATATTTCTATATATTGCTTTAGTAATAATAATGTTTTTAAAAACAGATGTAGATCTTGCCTTTTCTAAGCTGTTACAGCATATTAAGCAGTTAATCATGGAGAAAAAATTTAATGTCTCCAAATCTTTTCCATAATATTTACTTTTTCACTTGGATTTGCACACTAGAGGGAGAAATTTTATCTAGACAAAGTATATGTGGTCATGTGATCATTGACTTAACCAATGTCAGAGATGTTTTCATATCCCCTAAACACCAATAGAGAATTTCAGCATCAATGAGGACAAAATTGCATTCAAGTACTATTCCAAATTAGATAAGAAAACACTTGTGTTTGACATTGACCTTTCCAATAAAAGAATGTTACTAAGACTTCATAGTTCTCAGGGAGAGGAGTAATATCAAAAACACACTATATATGAGTCAATGCAGTCTAATGAAAAGAAACAGTTTCTTCAGCTCTTCAGAGAGTTTGAGGACTATGGGTATGGAGCACTGCATATAATGTGAACGTATAATGGAACAAAGTAAGGAATTAATAAATTGTCCTGGTTTCTTTTTTAAAATTAACAGTGTTCAACTTAGTTGATGTGGTGGTTAATTTTGATGAATTACTTAATTACTTTTCTTTAGAAAAATTCTTTGTGAAGGAAGGAGGAAAGATGTAAGAAATGTTGCTGCTTTTCAGTTGTTTTCAGTCATGTTTGACTCCTCTTGACTCCATTTAGGGTTTTCTTGGAAGAGATCCTAAAGTGGTTTGCCATTTCCTTCTCTACTTCATCTTACAGATGAGGAAATTGAGGCAAATAGAGTTAAGTGACATACTCAACTAACAAGAGTCTAAGACCAGATTTGCACTCCAAGCCTAGCCTAACTGCTTCTTCATGAGAAGTGAAGGTGATACCAAAACAATAGACATTAAGGAAAAGTTTAAATGGGAAAAAAGCCTTGGTTTGAAGCAGAGACCCAGATTCAAATCCTACTAGAGACAGTAATGTTAGTTCTGTGACAACAGTCACACAATGTTACTTAACCTCCTTAAATCTCCATTTCTTCATTCTCCCTCCCAGGGCTGACATGATGATCAGTTGAGATCATACATGCTGCTTTATAAACCTTAAAGTGCTGTCTAAATATCTGGCTCCGTAACGTGAGTATTATTAGGAAGTTTTGCTGATCTGGTGCTCAAGGAAAGGGAGGTGAGAATTCTGACTTGCTTGCAGAACTCCATTCTGTAGGCTTTGTACCAATGTCTATCCTAGAGTTACAGAAAGAATGGGCCACCATGGCTTCTTTTCCTCTAGAATGACAAAGATCCCATGCCCAGTGACCTCTCATCCTCTCATCCAATATCAGTGAAGGGGTTTTGCTCTTTAAACAGGTCATAACTGATAGGGAATAAAAGACAATGGAAGTATCTTCAGCTAAGTTCTATGCTCCTCTATTATTAAAGGCAAACAACTTGCTTGGGAGCAGTCAGAATGGAGCATTTAACCAATAACCAAACACATAAACATCAGAATTTAGAGATTCATAGCCATATAAAAAACAATCAAAGGTTATAATGACTTTGTATTTCACTGCACAGGTAGAAATTCAAAGATGCAAAGTCAATTGAATCACTAGAACATAGGTAATAATAGAGTTGGTTAGCATTATATTATTCCATGAATACTTACCTTGGAAAAGGAAACTGAGGATACTTAGCTGATATCTTTGCTAGAAGGTTAGGCTCACAGATTTAAAGTTGAAAGGAATCTCAGGAACCATGCAATCTAATCCTCTCATTTTATGGGAGTGGAAACTGAGTTCTAGGGAGGTTAAGTGACTTGTCCAAAGTAACTTTAAATCCAGATGCTGTTGATTTAATCACTAGTCTTAATGATTAAATTGATTTTTCCTGCTGAATTCCCATCTCTGCAGTAAATGCTAAATCCTTATAACTTTACAAATCCTCAAGGATTTGCTGCCTCTCAGCTATGAGTGTCCTAACCACTTCAAGCCCTAGTCCCACAGGGAGAAGGTACAGTCTTGGGAATACCCAGAAATCTAGGGTTCAGGAATTCCTACCTCACAGATAGAAATGAGTCCTTCTCGACAGTTGCCATCTTGAGTTAAGAACTTATATTTCTGATCCTCTAAGACACAGACTATGAACTGGGTATTCAGTAACTCCCCTAACAGGCCACATGAGAGAGAACCCATGAAGCTCTGTCCCAAGACAGCCATTAATTACCAGGTCCTTGGTACGTGGGGTAATGAAAAAGAAGCCTCGTGCCAAAGGCCTGCTCTTAACTCTATCTCAGGTCTGTCTATCCAAAAGATAAATGGAAAAGAGATAAAAAGCCCAATCTATGCTTGGAAATTCCTTTTTTATAAATTGATGCAAAGGAATGACTTCTCCCATAATAACCAATAAGCAATCAATTAGTCAGGCATTTATAATTTATTAAACTTAGTCTATCTGCCAGGAGGAGGAGGAAGTTAGGTAGATCAGTAGATAGGGTGCTGGGCCTGGAGTCAGGAGGACTTGAGTTCAAATCTAGTCATGTGACCTTGGCAAATCACTTAACTTCTGTTTGCCTTAATCAATTAGATAATGAAATGAAAAATTAGAAAATCATTTAGAAAAGCTACTCCAGTATTTTTGCCAAAAACCCCCATGGACAGCATTGGTGTGCTATTATCCATGAGGTCCCAAAGAGTTGATACAACTGAACAACCATACATATTCCAGGGACATTATCTATGACACTCCATGACCAAACAACTCATCCCCAATCACCAAGGTTCACGATAAGGGACTAAGACATATACCCACATCCTCCATAAGAAGAGTCAATAGAATTCTTTTTTTTTATGTTTTAGGTTTTTCCTAGGCAATGGGGTTAAGTGTTTTGCCCAAGGCCACACAGCTAGGTAATTATTAAGTGTATGAGGCCGGATTTGAACCTAGTACTCCTGACTCCAGGGCTGGTGCTTTATCCACTGCGCCACCTAGCCGCCCTGAGTCAATAGAATTCTAAAGGCATTATTTCATTGTAAACTCAGTCAACTTTTTAACTACTATTTTCCTATCAAAACATGCACCATGTTTTATACTTTCCAAAATGCTTACATTTTCTCGGAAGAAATGGGAATGAACTTTGGATGCAGACTACAACCTTTCTATGATTCTGAAGTAAATTCAAGGGAGTTACGTAAAGTATACAGAGATTAAATGACTTCCCAAGGTAATAGAGTTTTGAATCCAAATCTTTCAGGATCCTAAGGCCAGTATTCTATCCACCATGGCATACTACCTGGATAAGTGGATAGAGTGTGGAATGGAGAGTAAGGAAAATCCAAGTTCAAATTTTGCTGTCCCTAAGCAATTCATTTATCATCTACTCCTTTCCCAGTTGCTTCTTCTGTAAATGGGAGTAATATTAAAACTTACATCATATGGTTAATGTGAGGGTCAAATGAGATGATATATGTAAATCTCCACTATATAAATACAATTAATAGTGATAGCAATGATTACCAGTGGATAGAGCACTAGGTCTGGGGTCAGAAAGATCAGAGTTCAGATTTGGTCTCAGACATTTTCTAGTTGTGGTACCCTGGGAAAATCACTCAAACTGCTCTCTGCCTCAGTTTCCCCATATGTAAAATGGGAATAATAATAGCACCTACCTTGCAAAGTTTTTGTTAGAACCAAATTGAAATATTTGTAAAAAGTGCTTAGAACTTCTCTGGTATGTAGTATGCTTTATATAAATACATATTCCCTTCCCTTTCCAGTGGTATTAATTGTAGTAGCAGTAGTAGTAGCAGTAGCAGTAGTAGTTGCATTAGGTTGTAGTAGTAGTAGTAGTAGTAGTAGCAGCAGCAGCAGCAGTAGTTGTAGTAGCAGTAGTGATGGTGGTGGTAGTAGTGATTGTGGCTGCTGTGGTTATGGGAGGAAGAGGAAGAACAGTAGAAGGACTAAGAGAAGAGGAAGAGAAGAGGAGGAGAAGGAGGGGTGTTGGTGGTGTTGGTAGAGGCATTCAGTAGAATTTAGGATCATTCCAATTGGGTATTGGGGCAAAGTCCTTCAGTGATTTCTTCAATAATCCATAAAATTTATGATTTGATAAGTGTAAAAAGCTCCCTGCACACCTTAGCAAATATTTTATGACTTGCTTTTGTCAAAACTATTCATCAACTGATTGCTAATCTTCTGGCAGTGAGCCTCTCCAATCTTGTTTCGCTTGGTGATGGGAGGGACAAGTTTGTCCCTGGACTTGACTCAATTCCTTTCCAACTTGGGAGGATCTGCCAGGCCATATGTTCCATTGGCAGAGCCTTCAAGGATCCAGAATCATCATCTCCATGCCATGTGAAGATAGATTATTTTAATAGAGGTTAAATAATTTATATTAAAAAA
Organism: Macrotis lagotis; assembly: GCF_037893015.1. NCBI lineage: Eukaryota > Metazoa > Chordata > Mammalia > Peramelemorphia > Peramelidae > Macrotis > Macrotis lagotis. The sequence goes on from NC_133666.1 coordinate 23,762,697, forward strand.
TTCTTCCTTTTGGAAAAGTCAAGGTTCAGAAATCATATAGGCTGCATTTTCCCTGCATGCACTCTTACTCCTAATAGTCTAAGTATTTCTGGGAAAGTGTGCCCCAGGTTTGCATTTCAGTTTTTTGCTACCTTGCTTAACTGTATTGTTTCATCAGACATTTTATTTGAAGGGGGAAAAGGCACAAATGATCACTCTTGACATGATACATGTCATGAAATTTATATGCACACATAGATATATGCATATATATGTGGACATTTATGTATCTATTCTAAAAAAAGACTTCTAAGCTTCTTGCCTTCATGTTTAACAAGTAGTATGGTATAGTAAGTAGAAAGCCAGCCTTGGAGCTTAGAAGGACCTGGAATCAAGGTTACATCTAAATCATGCTGACGATGAGACCCCGACGAAGTCACAATCTCTCGAATACCATAGGCAACTCTCTAATATTGTATGTTACCAGGAAGTTGCCAGTCTATATCACTGGGTAAATTTTTCACATCAGAAAACCCCCACACTAATAAAATTTTAAGTCTTTACCCTCCCTCCATCCCTCCAAACAAAACAAAACAAAACAAAACAAAACAAAACAAAATCGGGTATTTGCTGATAGGTCTTCCTGATTGAGATGTTAATTCAATAATATAATTCTACCCATCTTGATGGCTGCATATTTTCAGAACTGAGTAGCATGTTTGTTTGTCATTTAGTTCCCTAATCAGCTTCAGGTTAGAAGCTAAAGCTGTGGCTACAAGTTACCTAATAGACCAGTCAATTTAGGGGGGACGAGGTGAACAAAAATTTATATATCTGGGGTAACATGAGACAAATCAACTTAATAATTAAATGAATTTTTACTTTCTTCAACAGACCATTCAACCGGCTATTTGTAAAGCAGTTAGTACTGTACCTAGCCCATAGTATGTACTAAATAAATATTAGTTACTATTATTATTATTATTATTATTATTATTATTTCAATGTCATAGATACAAGTGTTAGCAAACAGTGGGAAGTGGGAAGTGATGTTTACATCTGTATCAGCAACTCTAAACATTTAAGAGAATCAAGATTTTCTGCCTTCTTTAGAGAAACTAGAACCCATCAAAAGACCAATATTGGGCCATTTCATAGGCCTACAATTCTCAGAATGTTGCAAGTAGTCTTCAACATTTTGATGTAGTTACACATGTAATCATATCCCATAAATCACCAGCTTTTACAAGAGAATTTGAGACACACTTCGGATTTAGGAATATACTGATTGTTCCTTTGTTGGGGTGAGTATTATCCTAATCAACCCATGACAGTTGATATCTAGAGATCTCTGAAAATGATCCCTCAGTTCTCTAATTAAAAGGTCTAAATATATATTACATTCTAGGATGGGGTTTCTTTCAAAAAATGCTTCCTCCCCCCCCCCAACCTGGAAGCAGCAATGATAGTATAGAACTCTGGCATCCTGTTTTTGGTCCAGACATGTGATTTCATTAAAGTAGGTAACTTTTGGTAAGGAATCCCCAACTAGAGATTCAGATCTACAGCTGTTCTACAATTTATAGTTTTAGAGAATTCTATGCATGTCAACATATAATTAACTAATAACAAATGCTCTTCCTATATAGAGTGCTGATCTATGAATCCATCAAAGGAACATTATGATAATAAGGTGCATTGGGGTAGAATTTGGAAATCAATATAATTGCATGTGATTTCAAACAGCTCTTCCACCTGGGCCTGTTAAGAAGGTAATGATGCTTTATTTATAATTCATGATTTTAGAGAAATTTTTGAAATTTCTGATGGACCATACAAAGGTGTCCTAGGAATATAACCCCTCCAGTTATGGCATTGAAATTCAACATTCAACAAGAAAACTCCACCAATGTTTTCTTTTTTTTTCCTTTTTTTTTTTAGGTTTTTTTTTTTTGCCACCAATGTTTTCAAGTGGAACACCAACCCCCTGAAATGGGTCATAGGTAAGTTTTTCCAAGACTTTGGGTAGAAAAAAAAGATAAAATACCTATAGTTTAAGTAACTAAGTTAAATTAAAAAATCTTAGTCCTCAATATACAATATAGAAGAAAGGTTAGACAAATGTTTTAGTAAAGCTAATAGTGCGTGCCAAGGTCAACATTAGAAATAAGATATGAAAACTCTAAGGGAAATGACTATTGGTCTAAGAACCTTTTTCTTACTCTACAAGTACCTGGAAGAAAGAGGTAAATCCATATACTAAGCAATGTTCCCCATCTCTTTCTCTAAACTCCCAACCCCAAGGGGACATCTTTGGGATTCACATGCTTTGAGATCATCAGAAAGGTGAACATTGTCCCATTCATGTTGCCCAAGTCTTTTAAAATTCATTGCTTATTGGGAAATGACAGAAATATCAAATTGAGTACAGAAACCTACCTGTCACAATGGAAGGAAAACAAGAATGAAAAGTTTGGAGCAACTCCTCATGCCATAAGAACTAGTGGCCATGAACAGGAAACAACAGATTAACTGGCGACAGAACTTTGAATATACTAAGTCACGTTTGCTTACTGTACAGGACACAATTTATGGCAATAAGCTCAGCAAAAGCCATTACAATAGTGTTCCTAAACAAGCAGAACAGCTGTTTCTGTAATTGCAAAATGGCTAATTTTTACTAATTTGGGCTATGGGTTTCTAGATGGGCACCAGCTGCAGCTCTGCCAGCTGCAGCCGAATGCTAAGTGCCCACCTCTGCACGGGCAGATGGAAGGAGATATTGGCTCACTCCAGAGCTCGAAGCCTCTTTTCTTTTTCCAAGAAATATCCTGAAGGTCATTAACAATAAAGGTTCCCCAAGGTCCCCTTTCACTCAGGGAATGGTGGTTAATCGACACAAGATCTCCAGGAGTCAGCCCCAGGATGGTCACGGAGCAAGCAGCGGCTGAGCTGTAGGAAGGAAAGAGGATGGTGAAAAGCACTTCCTACCTGGAGCAAGTTGCTACTTCCCTTCACAGCCTGGAACCCTAGACGTTGGCTCTTCTGTTTAATTGCTGAGATAACACAAATGCCTCTAGTAAGAAGTGGAAGAAAAAAAAAAGGAAAAAAGGTCCTATTGGTTGCTGCTTCTCTCTCTCTCTCTCTCTCTCTCTCTCTCTCTCTCTCTCTCTCTCTCTCTCTCTCTCTCTCTTTATTTTCTCTCCCTCCCAGAAGAGCAGTTTAGAGGGAGAGTAACGGAGTGTTTATCCTGGCTCAGAGGATGCACGCTTGGGCGATAACTGCTTCTCCCTGCAGTATAGCTGGCTTGATGTGATGTGCATACTAAAGCAGATTGCATTAGGCAAGGCTTAGCCAGCCAGTTTCCCAGTCTCCACCTTCTCCATCACAGAGCAGAAAACTGGAGTACTGTACTGACAAGAGACACGAGATGCAGCTCCATGTCTGAAGAACTGCAACCACGGGGAAAGGGGATCGAGAATTTATTTCCAAGTCCAAGATCTTGGCTTCCTTCCTTTTTTACCCAGAGAGCCGGATGGCAGAAATGCAAGGACTATCTACTTCTCTCTAAGGATTGCTCTGATGTAGCAATGATTTTTGCATGAAAATACTCACTCACTCTTGCTCGCTTGGTATATCATGTGAATTTGGTGAAACCAAGCTTTTGAATTTTTTGTCACAAACTCTCCCATCAAGTGGTGTCTTGGAAGAATGGTGGGCTTCAACACTGGCACATGCCTAGACACAGACTTATTGGAGAATCAATATGCAAAATAATGTGGGTACATCTCTGGGAAAATTCATCAGGAACAAGTTTATTACAAACCAAAACAGAACATCGCTGTGGGAGTGTTAAAAAAAATCTCCCGATTTATCTGTCAACTAAGTTGATTTTACTGTTTTTTTTTTTAATAAATAGCTCCTATTAGAAAACTATCTCTCAAATCAACAGAGATAAATAAAAGTAATTCACACTAGTGTTTAAAAATACATGCAACCTGAAGGACAGCAAATATCGAGCCCTTCTGAAGTATTTTAATGTGGATTATGGGATGCTTAACCTAACCTCACTTGGTTAAATATATGTCTCCACCCAAATATGGAAAGTTATATTCTAATCGAATATAAAGAACTTCAAATTCTATTCTATGTGCAATAGATTGAAACCAATAAAGGTTGTTGGGCTCTTCAGTTATAATTACATTGTCTAATTTTAGTGACTTTTCCCAAAATTTCCTCTTCTATTCCCCCAAGCCTGCCTCTCTCATTACAATTACTCTGCTCAGGTCAGAGCCTAATACTCTGTCTTCCCCTTGCCCTTGTGACTGATTGATGACTTTAACAGCTCTTTGAAGTCTCTGTTGAGAGTGAGATGATCACCCTGAGTGTAATTAAATTCATTAGCAAAGCTACTCAGAAGAGAGAAAATGATCCCAGAGTCCTCTTTTCAGTTTTGGCATCTCTTCTACCATGATGTCAAAGCCTGGTAAGTGGGACTTCATCCATCACCAGCGATAAAACTCCATTTCATTAACTTGGAGCTTTTAGTACCCAGATCCCATCCATCTTTCCCCAGACCGGCACGGTGTAGTGTATACGACGTACACATATTAAATAATGAAATTAGATGTACAGCCCTTGGACTTCAAGAACATTGATAGATTTCCAATTCTTTTCATTCTTTTACAATGTATCCATTTATCAACGCTGGAGAGCACTCCATTAGGCAGACACTAACTGGGTAACGGCCCCATTTACATTAGCCACATCCAGTTCCAGTATTAGCCTCAGCATAACAACAATAAACTTCAGAGCTTTTTAGAGCCTCCACCCTGTTCTTCCTCTCAAAGTCACCCCTTATTCAACCTCAAGAACTAAAATCTTCTCAGAAGGTAGTTTTGCCTCTTTTAATGGGTTTGGTCCATCTGGCTAAGTATGAACATGACTGGTTGTTATCACTAGGTAAGAAATTCCCAATTTGATCGTAACAAGTGGCTGACAAGAGACTTCTTAAATACTAAAATGGAAATATATGTTGGTGAAAAGGTAATGGAAAATTACATAGCTACATAGGTAATACATACAAAGACAGATGACATATTTGTTAAATGTTTACTATATACTAGGCATTGAGAATATAAGCAAAAAGAAAATTAACTGAAGACCTCAAATAGTTTATATTTTAATGGAGTTAGATCACATAAATGTGAACTGAAGAGTCGGGGCATAGGGTACCATGGTAAAAGAAAACACACAGGGTAAGGTGGACAAATACTATAGAAAGTCACAATTATGGTCAGATTAAAAGAGAACATGATTTGAAGTACTATCCCATCCTGAAGTTCAAAGGTCTAAAGTAGTAAACACATTGGAGCAAGACACTTCTTCCTCATGCCCCAAGGTCTGCTGACTTCCATGTTCCATGAACTTTCTGCAAGACATATGGTTACTGCAGGGACAAAGCTCTGTGGTCCCTCTCACAAATACCTTTCAGGAAGTGTCTATGCTGCTTTTAAATGTTTACATTGAATGGAAAGAAGTGAAACTTAACGCTGAATAAAGAATACCTAAATTTTATTTCCAGATAATAGATATGCATAGAGTGTGGGCACAAGAGAGGAGCATTCCCATTGAACTTTGGGCATATACACCTATGTTCCATATTGGCTGATATCCAATATAGAATGGTAACTCTTCTGATGAGTTCTGATGGGAAAACTAAAGCCTGAGGTTCACTGGTTTTTCTAAACTCATAGAGCTTCTTGGTAGTAAATTTGGATGAGAAATTGATTGACAAGCAACTCAGTGTTCATTATATCTCACCATGTTGTCTTTTCAGATCTATACCATGACTTCATTATCTCTTGCTGGGTCCAATCTAATCCTTCTCCAATCAGGTCTCTTCACAGGTGTCATAATTCTTCATAGCTTAAGAAACAAATTTGGTCATGTCATTCACCTATTTAAAAATCTCAATATTTTTCTACAATTAAACACTAATGCCTCATGTCAGATCAACAGGCACTAATAAACCCCTACTATTTCTTCAGTCTAAAATTTAATTTTTTTTTTACACTCTGGATCTTGATGCTCTATAATTTCTCCATTTGTTTACTTTCCATTCCAGACAGTGTGTCCTGAGAGCTATTGTCCATAGATATGGAATTTCATTTAAAAGTGCATAGAGCTCAGCATTTACATAAAGTTCAAGGTCAAGAAGTAGGCTGAAACAATGAACAAACTGAAAAAAATTATAATTCCATCACAAAAACCTATTTGAGATATAGGGATGTTGAATACACAAATCCAGAAGAAGAACACTACTCCAAAAACATCCACAAGCAAAGTGTCAAATAAAAACACAGCTTGGACACAAATTCAATAGGAATTCCTAGAAAAAAGTAGGAGTTCTTTTCAGAGTTTAAAATATTTTATAAATGAAATGAGATTATTAGAGGGAAAAAAAACAGAAATGAAATGAGAGTTATGGAAGAATTGGTGGATGAATTAATTGCTTGACAGAAGATGTACAAAGTCTTGCTCAAACAACAAACTCCCTGAAAATCAAAATGAACCAAATAGAAACCAATGATTCCATGAGACAACAGGATATATTAAAGACAAAAGACAGAAAAATAGAAGGAAATGTCAGGTATCTCACAGCAAAAACAACTGACCTACACCAATGAGAAAAAAATTAAGAATCACTGGACTATCTGAAAGCCATGACCAAAAAAGAAACCAGGTATGATATTTCAAGAAATCATAAAAGAAAACTGCCCAGATGTCCAAGAATAATAGGACAAAGTAGAAGTAGAAAGGATCCATTAGTCACCTCCTAAAAGTAGCTCAAAACTTAAAATTTGCGGGGGCATGATAGCAAAAATCCAGAGCTCCCAAATCAAAGAAAAAATACTATAATCAGTCAGGGAAAAGAAATCAAGATTCTAAGGGTCATAGGATCACTCATGATTTTGCAGCCATATCTATGAAGTAACAGACAACTTAGATGATGATATTACAGAAAGCAAAAGATACAAATTTGTAGCCAAAAATAACTTAACTGAGGAAAACCAAGCATAATTCTACCAGGGGAAAAAATGGACCTTTAATAAAGAGAGGACTTCCAAACATGCCTAACAAAAAGACCAGAGCTGAAAAGAAACTCTGAAATTCAAACACAGGACTGAAGAGAAACATAAAAAGGCAAATACCGATGAACAATGATGAAGGACTACATAAGGATAGATGATACATGAGTCCCCTCTGAACTCTAACATCATCAGAAGTCATAGAGTGAGTCTAATTAAATAAAAGAACTGGGAGTGATTCCATTATGTCTTGATGATTTTAAAAGAAGAATGGAAAGAGAGGGCAACAGGGATGGGTATAGCAGAGAAAAGAAGGTTTGAGTTAATTCTTACATAATAGGCACATAAAAGTGCCTATAAGTCAATACAAATAAGGGGAAAATGGGGAGAACTGACCCTTCAATCTCATACTCAATTCACTCATGTACAGTTGGTTACAGAAATATATTTCATTTGAGAAGGAAATAGTAAGTAAATAGCATAAGGGGGAACAAGGATTAAAGGGAGTGTAGATGAAGGGAAGAATTAGTCCTGAGCAAAACAAACTATAAATAAAAATGTACACAAATATGCATAGCTATTTTTGAGGCAGTAAAGAATGGGAAACTGAGAGGGTGCCAATAGACTGGGGAATGGTTAAACAAGCTATGGTATATAAATGCGGTGGAATATCATTACCTATAAAAATAATGAAGGAGATGGTTTCAGAAAAAAACATCATTGGAACACATGTTTGAATTGCTGCCGAGCAAAGTGACCAGAACCAGGAGAACTGATACATTGACAACAATAGGATAAAGTCAAAGAAATTTGAAAGAAATAGAAACAATCTGAATAATAACCAATAACTATTCTAGAGGACATGTTGAAACACGCTGCCCTTTTCCTGAGAGGTCACAGACTCAGCATATAGAATGAGTCATATTTTTTCTTTTCTTTTGGACATGGTCAATGTGGAAGTTTGCTTTGCTTGGTTTATGTATACATGTTTATAAGGGAGGATTGTTTTTCTTTTGTTCTCAATTTGGGGAGACAGAGGAAATCAGATTAATGTTAATTAAAAAAATAAAATTGACTTATTTGATTTTAAAGATAAAAACCTTTTCTCAAGTGCTTACTTTGGGTCAAGTACTATGTTAAGCGTTAGGATTATGGCCATAACGGTGAGTCTGTTTCTGCTTTTTTTAAAAAATTTAAATTTATTTATTATTCCAAGTGCATGCAAAGATAGTTTTTAACATTCACCTTTTCGTAAGATTTTGAGGTCATCATTTTTCTCCCTCTCTTCTTTTCCTCCCACTTTCCCCTTGACAGTGAGCAATCTGATATACGATACACATTTAGAACTATGTTAAACATATTTCCATATTAGTCATGTTGTAGAAGATGAATAAGAACAAAGAGAACAAAAATCATTTCATGGAACTCTTTTTTTTGGGAGAGTGGGTTTGGAAGGCAATGGGGTTAAGTGGCTTGCCCAAGGCCACACAGCTAGGTAATTCTTAAGTGTCAGAGGCCAGAACTGAACTTAGATCCTCCTGACTCCAGGGCTGGTGCTCTATCTACTGTGCCACTTAGCTGTCCTCCATTTCATGGAGCCCTTGAAGAAGATTCAGCATGTATAGGAGAGTTTAGCTTTAGGCCATATGGAAAGGCCTAGGTACAGATACAAGACAAATGGTGTATAATTTCTTTAGTGTAAATCTCCCTGACAAAACATTCTATTTCTTGTGGACAAGCTCCAGAGACTTTAATGAGAAGAATTTTCTTCTCAGGGTTTTCAGTAGTTGTGTTTGTTTGAAGATGCAGAGACTGTAGCAGTTTCATAGTTGTGTCCCTAGCCTGGGTTACATCTTTATAGGGGCTGTTGCTCCTCTTGATAATGGCTATGAGGTTGAGTTGGATATAGGCCTGACTGTTGGGAGCTTGGGTAGCTGTTGTTCCGGGAATTATTGCTCACTTTGATAATGGCAGAAATTGGGTTGGACACATGTCTGGGCAGGAGTAGGGGTTGTTTTTCCTAGCTTTGTTGGACACAGGGCTGTGTGCTGCCTCTACTGGGGTCTGAGAGAATTTGGTAGTTGAGGTAGTGTCAAGCCTAGTATATACCATCTCCTGTCTCTCCCTTGGGACACATTATTGCTTCAGTCAGGTTGTCTTGCCTGCCAATCCCAGGCTGTACAAGATACAACCATTAACTTTATCTCACCTACTTGCTTCCTGAGCCTTGATTAAGGTTATTACTGCTTTGTCTCTCAGCACCGCCTCAAGCCTTTTTTATAGCCTGGCTATGAGCTTCAAGGTTGCCTTTGATCTATTTCAGGATGCTGGACAGCTCCAATCTTAGTAACCAATGTTCCCTAAAGGATCAGATCAACTTTACCTTGTGACTGTACCATTAGTTGACCTTTTCTTTGGGAAAGCAAACAGTGGTCTGGGATTGTGCTGTCATAACCCAACATGTATGAATAACAACCCAACTGCAACAATAAGGCTGCTCCAACTGATGATGACTGTCAGATCCTGTGGGGTTTTTGTGCTTTCTCTGAGAAGCTAACATTAAATTAAAAGTTGAGTGTGAGAAATAGATTGCAAGTAATGTGGAGATTTCCTTGCATACTAATATTATGATATGGCTATATATTAGAGATCTCAACACTTATAACATTCCACAGTGTAAAAAGAACTGAAGTTACAGTCAGTCACAGGACCTGAGTTCAAATCCCAAATTAGTTTTCTTATCTGTAAAATGAAGGAATGGGACTAGATGATTTCTAAGATCCTGTCAAGCTTTCTGACCTATGACTCAGAATGTAAAAATTAATTTTTAGGTAAAAATGTACTCCAATTTGCATTTTTCAAGGCAGGAAATTTGCAAAAAAAAAAGAGTGGAATATTTGGGGATTTTTTAAAAAGGTGTATATATTAATTTAAAAATATAATTTCAATTAAGAATAGGTTTAAAAACATCCAGTTTTACATCAGACTGTCACCAATAGTCACCAAAAAGGCTAGCAGTGTAGAAAATAAAATATAAAAAGGAAACAGCCTGTCGCAGATATTAATACAGCCTGTTATTCTTCCGATTTCGTGACAGACGTGTGTTCTGAGTGAACTAGAAGTAACATTTGGCTGCCAAAAAATCTTTAGAGGCAACTCTGCCAACAGACATTACATATTAACATTGACAATGGCTGATGTTCATTGTACAAACATTCTCCTTGTGCTCCCAGTCAGAGCCAAGAGGGAGTTTATGGCTTCAATAAACTTGGGTGGCAACCGCAGAATCAGGGTTTTATAGAGTCATCTATGTAAGCTCTTGGTACTCCTGGAATGACTCTGGGGAAACATCTTTCAGTCTCAACAAAAGAACAGCTGAGGCAGAGTTGAGATGACTCTGGGTACTTATTGGGGAGACAACTAATTCAATAATGGATTTAGAAAACTTGGGCATTCCAACAGAACAAGCAAAAAAAAACACCAAAAAAATCAAAGCAAAAACTCACCAAATTACAAATTTAAACTTTTTTTGAATGTTATTTTATCTTTTCTAATTACATGCACAAACAGTTTTCAACATTAATCATTTTGTAAGCTTTTGAATTCTCTTTTGCCTTCCTCCCTTCCCTTCCCTCCCCTCCACAAGACTGAGTAATCTTATACAGGTTACACATATGCAATCTATTAATCTTGGCAAGCATCCACATTCTATTTTTTTAGGTTTTTACAAGGCAATGGGGTTAAGTGACTTGCCCAAGGCCACACAGCTAGGTGATTATTAAGTGTCTGAGGTTGGATTTGAACTCAGTTACTCCTGACTCCAGGGCTAGTGCTCTATCCACTGCACCACCTAGCTGCCCCAAGCATCCCCATTCTACAACTCCAATTGGACAACTCTTCTCCCTTCTTAAGTGGAAAGGAGGAAGAAACTGAGATATTAACTTATTTGGCATTTATACCCCTATATCCTTCCATAAAAATTTGAAGCAATATGCAAGGCTAAACTCAGTCTGGACTATTCAAGATTAAAAGAGAGCAGCTAAAATCAAACTACTATGGGTGATCACTGAGTGTGGCTCTGGATTTTCTGACACCAAGACACAACAGATAAAATGCTGGGCATGGAGTCAGGACACATGGACTCAAATACTTATTGGTTTTATGATCATAAGCAAGCTACATTATGTCTCTGGGCCTCAGTTTCCAAGTCTGTTAAATGTAAATAATAATATATGTGTTCTTTGTCACAGACATGATTTTGAGGAAAGCATTTTGCAAACCTTAAAGCATCATACAATAAAGATTAGTTATCAGCAGCAGCAGCAGCAGCATTATTATCATCATTACTTCTCTCCATTCTTTTGCACAATCTGTCTACCCTGTTTAAGGGGCTGGATAAATCTTCTCTCTCTTCACTATAATATCTTAGAATCCCTACCTTCTTTCTGAACTCACCTACAATGCTCTCACACAGTCTTTCAGGATATACCTGGGTACCAATTCCCTCTCACCTCCACATATTACCTTGTATTTACTTTGCAAGACAAATGTATATGACTTCTACCTATATTTGCTACTTGAGGACAGGGATTGTTTTGCTTCTATTTGTATCACCAGTGCTACCACATAGTGTGGGCTTAAATCAAAGCTTGTTGATTGATTTTTGGAAGAAAAAAAAGGAGACAAATTCAACTTCCAGGGGGAAAAATCTAATTAACTTAATAACTTAATAAGGTTACTTCTAGTAACTTAATTCCAGAAAAAATATTATCAAATGGACCTTACTTTGTACAAGGGGTAATCTGGAACATAGTGGTAATGATTTCAACTTTACTTTGTGAAAGAAACAGAATGGATTTGGGGAAAGTAGGGATGGCGACTGGTACTTTGATTTCCTTATGGAAGACATTTCCTCTACCAATGCAGACTGGCATCTCCTTTCCAACTTACAGGCCTAGAGATTTGAGGTTAAATACTGCATAATTATACATTCATTAATTCAATATTTTTGTTAAATACCTACCATTTGTACCTCTCCACTAGGGAGACAGCAGCAAAATCAAATGAAAGAAAAATAGCATTCTTCTTTCCTCTCATATTCCCCCAAGGCTTCAATTGTCAGTTCAACCCACCAAGAAAGGATGCAACATCTAAGGGGTCATGAACATATATACTTTTCAGAGTTTCCCAATGTCTGACCGGTGTTCTTAGGTGTGACTATTCAGCACACTCAATGAACGAATTCAACTCCTATGTCACCGATGGAGCCAGAGATGAGCATATGCATCAGTGAAATATTTTGTTACAGCATTTAATAAAAGCCTGATCACCTAGCAGGGCCCTTTACAATATTTCCCTCACAAAATTTAATAGTTCTTATAATTCATATGATAGCTCCTGAAAAGAATGAGTGGCGAATTGTAACAACTTGCTTCAGTTTCATTTCTCCCTTTCACTAATACCACCTCCACAAACCCTACTTCCACCCCCCATCCACCCAGTACCTTCTAAACTCCTTGAAAGTGAAACTCTGCTTTCCCTTTCCCTTTTAGCTTCCTCTTGGGATTGATTTCCATCCCTGCCACTCCTCTCTGACACTTCTGACCATTTTTCATTCCTAGATCTTCATTGAGCCTAAAAGCCTTCTCCCTCCAGGCAAGCTTCTCCAACTAATCCAGTGTCATGTCCCACCCTCCCAACATGAGAGGTACCCAGTGTTCACCAGGTTTTCTTTCTTCATCAAGAATTATAACTATATGGTATCTTTAAAGTTTTCAAATTGCTCCACATATGTTATCTGATCTGAAATTCTCAACTATCCAGGAAGGTGGGTCCTGCATGCCTCATTATTCTTATTTTGCATATGAGGAACCTGGGACTCAGAGGTTTATTAGTTACTTGTCCAAGGTAATAAAATCAATTAAGGTCAGAGACAAAATTTGATCCAAATCAACCACACTGTATCTTGTATGTACATCAATGCAATGTAACAGGAATTTATTAAGTACCTACAATAGAATTTTTTTAAATATTTATTTTAAATTTATAATATTTAGGCATGATATTTATTTTTACTATAGAAGCACTCTGAAAATTAACCATCAAATATAACAATTATTAAACATTTGTTAAACATGTACAGTGTTCCAGGCCCTGAGCTTCTACTATGTGTGAGGAATACAAATAAAAACAATGAACCAATCTACTATAGGATGATTTGTTTTGAGTTAGAAGGGACCTTAAAGGTGCTGCTGTCCAACCCCTTCATTTGACATATGGGGAAACCAAGGAACAGAAAAGTTAAAGGACTTGTACAGAGTCACATATGTAATAAATATCAGAAGCAGGATATGAACTCAGTTCTTCTAACTCTAAAATCAATACTCTTTCCGTTGAACCATACTGCCTCCCTCAATCAAAGGATCATAGATTTAGAATTTGAAGAGACTTAAAGGGCATTGAGATGAGCCCCCTCATTTTACAGACCTAGAAACTGAGTCAGACACAGGTTAAGTGACTTGCCCAAGTTCACACAGCAAGTGTCTAAAGAAGGATTTCAATTCAGGTCTTCCTAACTCTAAGTACAGTGTTCTATTCACTGAGTCACCTCTTTCAAGAAGAATATATTATATTGGAGGAGACAATAAATACATACCTAAGTATACGTGAAATAAAATGAAAGAGAATCAATACAAATAAGCACGAGGCTAATAGCAGATTTTCTGTTATTTGTGTATTAATCTTTTTTTTTAGTTGTTTTTTTTTTTTGCAAGGCAAATGGAGTTAAGTGGCTTGCCCAAGGCCACACAGCTAGGTGATTATTAAGTGTCTGAGGCTAGATTTGAACTCAGGTACTCCTGACTTCAGGGCCGGTGCTCTATCCACTGCGCCACCTAGCTGCCCCAATTGTATATTAATCTTGACTATACTCAATGCTTTGTCTGCTGCAGGACTTTCATTAAAGGATGCTGCTGAGGTCTCTTGATGTGAGTAGTGATGGTCTTTCTCCATATCCATTTAGTACCTGAGAACTATTCTTCAATGGGGGCAACTATGAGCATATGACAGAAATGTCCATTTCATTAACTTGAGAATGAATGTCCCCGGGGGGGTGGGGGGAGAAATGGTATGTCCATGAATAGGAAGCAGCTTCCCATGAATGTGCTTTTTTTCCTCTCTGAAAGAATAAGTGAACTTATTCTTCAGGTGGAAAAATGCTAACTGGAGTTCTTTGCTCAGCTGAGCTTGGTTTCACATTCAATTATTACCAACTTTGAGAGCATTCTCATCGCCTATTCCTATTCATTTGATTTTGTGATTCCCCTCCCAACCCCATCCAGAGCACAAATCGCATATGAATAGATTATTAAAAGGTACTTGGACATAAAATATTAGAATCAAGCAGTGGAGATTCTTTTGTCCAACTCTCTCATTTTTTAGATAAGTACACTGAGACCCAGGGAGAAGAAGGAGCATAGAGCTATATGGGACTTTGGGAAGTCATCTAGTCCAATGCTCCCATTTCATAAAAGAAGGAATGGAGGTGGGGTAAGCCAGGTGGTGAAGTGTATAGAATACCAGTTCTGGAGTCAGGCGGAACTGAGTTCAAGTCTGATCTTAGACACTTGATCTTTACTAGCTGTGTGATCCTGAACAAGTCACTTAACCCCATTACCTCACCCCCCCCCCCAGAAAAAGAAGTGATGGGGACCCAAGGTCAAGGGCTAAGTAACAGAATTGGAACTCAGATCCTGTGACTGTTAATCCAAGTCTCTTTTCTACTTCACAATTCTGCCATCTCACAAGCGAATTATCAGATTCAGATGATATCAACAAAGGAGACTCTGAACCCCATTCCACTATACCCCAGTAAAGAATTTGGAGAAATAAACCCTTTCCATTTAGAGAATTTTGTGATATACATCGAAATATCTGGAGATCAACTGAGGGATGTCTTGAAACCAGGACAGGCAATCATTGGATTCATTTGGATAGAGAAATATTGCTAGTACATCAGTTCCATTCGAATTGTTCTGTTGACCAAATGTTCATAGTTCCTAATAGAATGACTCCTATTAGGTATTCAATTGATGCTTGCTAAGTTGACTTGAAGCCAACACTGGGATAGGATTAGGTCATATATACAGAAAGAGAGCAGAGTTAGAGGGAAGGAAGCTGAATCGACTTATTTTTCTTCACATGCACCACAACCCAGAAGAACGTGGGGTATTTTCAGATAGTCCCTGGTTTCGAAGTATTTCTGAAAAAGAATCACCTCCTCAGGAAAAGCTGAAAAGAAAATTATTGGACTCTTTTGCAAATAGAGGAAGGATGGGAGAACATGGAAATGGAAAAACCTCATAAAAATCAGCCTCATTCTTCTAAATCCACCTGGTTCGAGAAATTCAGGCATCCAGATAAACAGTCTTGTCTATGTTTTTTGACAGGAATCATTGGGTCTGGGCAAATTAGACTCTCTGTGTGCATCTAAAACAAATTCATAATGACATTAGACAGAGGGTCAAAAAGGGACATGGACATCCAGAAGTCACCTAATCTATCCTCACTTTGACAATCCCAAATCAAATTGTCAAAGAATGTCTGGTGAAAAAGAAATGCAGACTTGTCTTTGGTCAAGAAACAGAATATAAAATAAAAGAAAGAAAACTTAGAATTGTATGACCCAGGCTAGACCTTGAAGCACTCTCCTACCTCACATGTGGGATTACTCAATCTATCCTGCTCTTTAATCTTTACTCCCATCAATCAAAACCTTCACTTTATGTTATCAGTTCATTAGTTTTCTAGAGAACTCCTTAGATGAATTTGCACTACTGACTTCTGAAAAACAAATTACAAAGAAATGGAAATGAAGGAGAGTTCCATTAAGTGGGGGATGACTGAAAAATGATGGCATATATGAATTTATGGAATATTATTGTAGTGTAAGAAATGACAAAAGAGATGGTTTCAGAGAAATCTGGGAAGACTTTAAGAATTGATACAGAAGGAAATGAGAAGAACCAGGAAATAGTTGCTTTCTGTTGGTGGAAGAGGGGAGGGAGGGAGAAAAATGCAAAACTCAAAACCTTGCAAAAAGATGATTGGTAAAAACTGCCATTGTATGTAGTTGGAAAACCAAATAAACAAAAAATATTTAAATTAAAAAAATAGTTGCTTTGCTCCATTATGGGGTACAGAATTGATGATCTCTAGGCCAAGATATATGGCATTAAAGATCTGGATAGGAGGCACAGCAGTGGACTATGATTTTACCTTTCCTTGTCACTGTGAATATTTGCTATAATGCTTTTAGGAGCTATTGGGGTAGGTTAAGTATTGGCTCTCCATTAACTGATGACCTGGGCTTATTAATGATAACGAACTGTTTTTGCTCTGTTGTGGCTTTAAACTGCCCTCAATTTGTGTTCCTATATCTTGTACATGAAGGGCAGCTAGGTGCTGCACTTTTTGGAATCAGGAGGATGGGAGCTCAAATCCAGCCTCAGACACTTGATACTTAGCAGCTGGGTAAGCTTGGGCAAGTCACTTAATCCTGATTGCCTTGCATCCATGACCATCTTCATTCATCCTGATTCCTATCTGTCCAGTGGATCCTGATAGAGGAGAAAGTGAGGCTGGTGACTTAGCACAGCCTCCCTCATTCAAGTTCAGTTCATGTGCTTCTCATGGAATCATCTCCCTGATGCCATGGACTTCTTTAAGAATTAAGAGCAAATATCATCATCATTATCATCATGTTCCACATGATCCAACCCAGTTAAATGAGAGTTAATGAGGATAAATGCAAAAAGTCTCCGGGGGAAATTGTTCTTCTACTACATGTTCTAGATTTGGAAACAGGGAATAAAGAGAACGTTTGGCCTGCTGGAATGTTGAGTCTCTTACTTCTGGGCAGGAGGCACCTATGTTCCAACAAGCTTCACCCCGGCCTCTAGCCCCATTACAGCCAATTTTTTACTTTCATTTATATGAAGTTTTTGACCTCAAGATAGCGTTCTCTCTCTTACAGAGTGAAATACATGAACATTGTGACCACTATTTTTCCTTCACAGACCTTTTATTTTATATTAGCATGAATGAATGTGTGTTACTAAAGTGTGTGGTATTATTAAAATAGAACCATGATTCTCTCAATAGGCAAAAGGTAGAGTTAGAACTATGGGGGCCCTAGCAAGAACCAAACCAAACTATCAATTAAATATTTCAAACAACAGAACAACACCAACAGTAGGAAAGTAAAGATGTGGCTGAAGTTTTCTATTCAAACAGGTAAATCAACATCATATTGATAAAGTAAGAAAGAAAACACTAGATGATTGTTAGATGTCATAGAAGTCAGATGACCAGTTGGGTGCCTGAATTTTTCATGATTATTATGAAGAATCTTTTAAACTGATTTTCCTTTGTAGTACTGGTATCCATATTCTATCGAGGGACATAAATGAAAGCACCTGGTCCATAGGGCCTATTTTTGTAGGGTAGATTTATGGGTGAATGTGGACAAGAATCATGTAGGATGAGATGGGCTGCATTCTATACCACTGCGGGGACTATTCACATGAATGAGCTTCATTGTGTTTCTGCAGCTTTCCTTTTCCTAGATTGTTGGTGAATATGTTACAGGAGAAAATTTCAAAAGCCGAGATTTATGCTTCATATGTACGGCATGTTAGAGTCAAGATGAATTACATCCATTGCCTCTTCCTGATAGACAGACACTCTGACAGTCCACAAATAAGTTTACTTTAATTCATTTTGATGGGACATTTTTACTGATAGACTTTGTGCATTGGTGGAGGGCTTAGGCTGCTGCTCCCAATTAAGAATGACATATAAGAAGAGACTCCCTAGATACGGAAATGCAACCCTCCTGGGATGACTCTGATGGTAAATTAAAACCCAGTGAGTTGAGAACATTGATTTTTATTCCCTAGTCAACCCAAGAGTAATTTAAGAAATTAGAGCTATTTAAACATTTTGGCAAGAAGCTTTTTATGGCTCAAATAGTTCAATAAATGTTTAAAAAGTAAGAGTACTCTCTAGTTCAAAAAGATAATATGAAAGACCCCAAGTCCTAGCCCAAATCGCCTGCTTTTTTTGCTAAGCTACTCCATGGTTAATAATAGAAGACCAGGAACAAGGAACAAAAACAAATTGGGCTACATTATATGTAGCTGCTGCCACTGCTTCTCTTGCTAGGCAAGAGAAATATACTTATTGAATCATTGAAGCCTCCACACTTTTTAAAAGTGACAAAAGGAAATTGGTCCCAACGAGATGATAGGATCTTATTTCCTTTCTTCCGAAGGACGAATCTGGCCAGTCACATTGTGAACTAAAACACTTTTCAATGAAAATTCAGGGCCCAGTCTTAATTACAGCAAATCAATTTCATCTTCAAATAGAGATTCCTCTATTAACATGAAAATTTCTCGGGTGCCCCTGGGCTCCAAGCAGAAACTGCATTCAATGACAAAAGTGATAGATGCTGAAGTCATATTTGTCCTTGAAAAAGTGGGCAAAGGTAGATAATGAGATATCTTTTATTAGCCCAGCTTATGGTATATAGGCTTTTTACATTGATTTTCTTAAATGCAAAAAGGCCTGTTATAAACCATTGTAGGCTTGATCCTCCAGCTAACAGCCCACTGAAGCCAGAGGGACTTCTCTGTTCCTTGGCTCATTAGGGATGCTGGGCTGACCTTTGTTTAAACAGCAATACAAATGAGAAGAAAGAGTAAACAGGTTAAGATCCACAAATGAACCAAATCATACAAATTAGACTTTTTTTTCTGTTTCAACAGGAAAGAGAGGTTGTAAACTTTCAAAAATGTGCATGCATTAAGATCACTAAACATAAATGTGATAGAATGAAGCCTCACCATGAAATAGCACTGAAGAATAAAGCCTAAGAAATAAGCTCGAGTCCATGAACTTGTGATCTGGGGATATATAATTTGTGTACATATCTATATCTCTATACACATATGTGTATACGTATAGAGATAGATGATAGATCAGTAGATATGTAGATAGATAGCTAGATACGTAGATTAGTAGATAGAGAGATAAGTAGATCATTGATACGTAGGCAGATAAATGGATGGAAAGACAATGTGACAGATATATACATACATACATTCATACCTCGCTCTCTAAATAAATATATATATATATATATATTAGAAAAATCAATAGATATCTAAATTGCTTCTAATTTTATATACTTCATTTCATGGATACAAAATACCATTCATAGATTTCACCAGACCACCAAAGGGGTCCATGCCACACAGAAAGATTAAGAATCCCCGCCATCAAAAAATCAATCAATCACCAGGCATTTATAAATACTGCTTTTGAAGCAGCTTTGTATAGCCGAAAGATCACAGGAAATTCTCAGACAAATGCTGAATGTGTGACCTTGGGCAAATCATTTAACTTCTCAGAATTCTGAGCAATTCTTTGGCTTGGTTGTAGAGCACATACTGGAAGATGCACTGGTAGAAGGACTTCTCTCACAAGCCTAATCCCTAGCACCATGTGCCAATAGGAAGGCAAAAATCTCACCTGCTTTATGTGGTGATTTAGAAATCTCTCCAATTTCATGAATTAGGATTTCTGTTTCAGATAGTTGTCAAGGGCTCTGGGTTTCTATTTAACTTTGGGATTTGAACTGATAAGACTGGCGATAGTGAGAAAGGAAATCATAGAAGTTTTATTAGAAAGAACCTTCATCTTACAACTTCTTTGATTTATGGGTTTAGAAATGGAATCTAAGGAAGGTTAAATGACTTGTCCAAGGTCACACAAACTAGTTAAGTGGAAGAGACAAAACTTGAATCCGGCGTTCCTGACTCCCAAGTCAGTGTTTTGTCTACTAGACCTAGCAGTCACTGGTCCCCTAGGGAGAACTGTCCCAGTGTGCAGTACTGATCTCAAAGATTTTGCTCTTTTACAGACTAGGTTCTAGAATGAAGTGACTGAGAGAAACTACAAATCCCACACAGATTTATTGGAGGAGGGAGAACTCTTTTATGAAAACACAAATGCTTCATGATTAAGTTTCATTCCCCCCTTGAGAAATACTAAACACTGTACTTTTGCTTGGTACAGGTGGGAGGGTAGTGCAATTCCTGAAGGTATAGATATCTATCTTTGTCATTTCGTGCACCTTTCAAGGGATCAGAGAGAAGATGTCTAAGGTGAATTCAGAAAAGGAGACTGGAAAAAAGCACTGTGTCATCAGACAGAAAGACACTAGAAAGAAAATCTCTGCTATAATGTACTGGAGGAGTGTGAAGTCATGGAATTCCTGGTCATTGGACTGAGGCAGATCTCTGAAGTGTTCATTTCACAGTTCCCTCCCCTCAAAAAAAGTGGAAGATTGATTTCTTCCTGATTCACTATTCTAGACATGAGCCTAGGACTTTGTGCTGTACCCCACTAGCAATGTAGGGAGGCAATATGGTTCATTAAAATATTCCCCAGCTTGTCCCTTAGCTTTCCCAGTTAGTCAAAGATCCCTGAAATGATTCAGTTAGATGCAGACAAATGCAGCCTTAATGGTGTTACCCTCTAATTATTATCTTGGGATTTTTCATGGGGAAATTGAACATCATGACTTGGCCCAAGAATCTCCAAATAAGAGAAATCTCTTAGCTTTAAAGCAAGGTAATTTTCATAGAGATCTTAAAATACTAAAAAGTACCTTAAGTTAGAGACACTTTTCTTGGAGCAGTTAGGTGGCATGATGGATAGTGCACTGGTCCTGGAGTCAGGAGGACATGAGTTCAAATCTGATCTAAGACACTTCATAATTGCCTAGCTGTGTGACCATGGGCAAGTCACTTAATCCACTGCCTTGCAAAAAACAAAACAAAACAAATGAACGTTGTGGATAGAGCATTGGCCCCAGAGTCAGGAGGACCTGAGTTCAAATCAGATCTCAGACACTTAATAATTATCTAGCTGTGTGACCTTGGGCATGTCACTTAACTGCATTGTCTTGCAAAACAAATGAATGCTATGAACTGATGCTGAGTGAGATGAGCAGAACACTGTACATCCTAACAGCAACATGGGGGTGATGATGAACCTCAGTGGACTTGCTCATTCCATCAGTGCAACAATCAGGCACAATTCTGGGGAATCTGTGATGGAGAATACCATCTGTATCCAGAGAAAGAATTATGGAGTTTGAACAAAGACCAAGGACTAATACCTTTAATTTTAAATAGAAACTTCTATCTTATTATGTAATTTTGCTATTTCTTATACTTTATTTTCCTTCCTTAAAGATATGATTTCTCTCTCATCATATCCAACTTAGATCAATGTATACCATGGAAACAATGTAAAGACTAACAGACTACCTTCTGTGGGGGGTGGGGTGGGGAGAGGGAAGCAAGATTAGGGGAAAACTGGTAAATTCAAAAGAAATAAAATCTTTCTAAAATAAAAAAGAGACTCTTTCTTTTAAGGGATAGAAGGATGTAAAAAATTTATTTTTCTTCCAAAAATAAAAAAATACAAGAAAGCATTTTTTATTAAGATACTGATTGCAATGAGTATAGAGTTGCTTAGATTAAATATTAGAACTAATTTTTGATGCCAATAAAGTTTATCTTCCTTCAGTTCTGTTTAGTTTCACAATCTAGGATAGACTACCTCAGTCTGTTCTTTCTTCATCTCTATTTTGATCTTGATATAGGAATACTGAAAGGAAAAGGAAAAAAATATACATGTGTCTTATGTCCTCCATCTTCATCTTTATCATCAGTGTGAAACTGGAGCTTCTGTTGAACATTTCCGGATCCCATTCAGGAGCAAGGATCAAAGTATGTGCTATCAAGCAAACTCAGTCACTTCAGACACTGGGTATGCTAAACAGTTTCTATAATTACAAAGATATTTTTAAGCATTCACTGTATACTGAGGACTATGAAAAAAGTGTCCCATTTAAATAAGAACATGCCGGCAGCTAGGTGGTGCAGTAGATAGAGCACCAGCTCTGGAGTCAGGAGTGCCTGAGTTCAAATCCTACCTCAGACACTTAATTACCTAGCTGTGTGGCCTTGGGCAAGCCACTTAACCCCATTGCCTTGCAAGCAAACAAACGAATAAATAAATAAGAAAATGCCCCATGTCCTCTAGAATTCAGAGTTTATTAGGGAAATGATACAAAAATGCAGATAATTATGCATAATATCCAGAAATAATATTCAGTAGAACAATTATGGGAGAAAATTAGCAAGAGGGAAAAGGGAAGAATTCATAGAGGAAATGACATTTCCGTTGGGTCTATGATATGAGTAGAAGCTCATTGTGAGTAAAGACTAATTCCTTATAATTATAACAAGGTCTGGCACAAAATTGTTGCTTCTTGTTAATGACTGGGTCAGTTGTGTCTGATCTTTCGTGACCCCTTGGACCACAGCACTATCTCTTTAAGTCATTCCAAGCTCATGTTCATTGATTGCATGACAATATCTATCCATATCATCCTTTACTGTCCCCTTCTTTTGACTTCAGTATTTCCCAACAGGAAGGTCTTTTCCATTGAGTCTGGTCTTCTTATTATGTGGTCAAAGCATTTGAGCTTCAGCTTCAGTATCTGACCTTCCAATGAATAGTTGGAATTAATTTCTTTAAATAGTGGCTGATTTGACCTTCTTGCTGTCTTCTTCAGCACCACAATTCAGAAACATTGATCCTGAAGCACTCAAGTTTCCTCAATAGTTCAGCTCTCACAGTCATATATTGCTACTGGGAAAAAACCATAACTTTGACTATACAGAGCTTTGTTGACAAAGTGATATCGCTACTTTCTAGTGTGCTGTCCAGATTTGCTCTATCCAAGCAACAAATGTCTTTTAATTTCATGACTGTAGTTACTATCTACAGTGATCATTGAGGCCAAGAATATAAAATCTGCCATTTCTTCTCCCTCTATTGTCCAGGAAGTTATGGGAACTAGCCTTGTGGCTAGATGGAGTAGAATACTCAAGGGAAAAGTTTTGATGACTGGCGAGATATGAATATATTTGTAAGTAGATGGGAAGCAGGAAGTGGAGATAAAGAGAGGTACTAAAGTGGGATTAGCTATAGTGAAGAGTAGTGGTAAATCTCCACTGATCAGAAGGAAGGGAAAGACTCCTTTTTATCTGACTCATTTCAAGTAATATAAAAAAGGGAATTGAATGAGCTCCCAATGGATGACCCCAGACATCTTAATGGTATAGAGTCTAAATAATGTGCTACACATGTATGCTTGGGACCTCAGGCATATACAGAATTATCATTGAGGGGAATGAGACCAAGGGTTCACAAGAGTAGAGCATGATCTCTGAGCAGCAGTGAAGGCCAAGCTGAAGTTATATATGCAACATTTACTTTTCAGGGATGACAATACCTCAGTCTCATGATTTTCTCCAAATCTAGGTTTGTACTAAAAATGGAATATAGGGAAAAGTCCTTTCGCCTCCCTGTTTCATCCATGTATAAAATGAAAGGGTTGTACTAGATAAGCCCTGAGGTCCCTTCTAGCTCTACGTCTGGGAAACTGATCTATCTTGTGTGATTGGACAAGACCCTTTGTCTCTGTGAGTCTCAGTAATCTACTGGGCAAAATGAGAGGGTTTGACTAGATGACCTATTTGACCCCTTCCAGCTCTAAACTTATGATCAATTAGGAACTAGGTGGGTGTCCCTCCCACTGCTTTTTCTCCATCTTTGATTCCTTCCAGGCTTTCTTTAACTTGGACGCAGTCTAAACCATACCCTCCTTCCTTTGCTTACAGATATGATCATTCTCTTCAAATGAAAACAAATGAAAATCAAATATTTCCTGATCCCACATAGATGAATTTTCTGTGACAATCATGAGCTCCCATATAGACTCAACTCAACTCAACTTCAGCCCACATTTGAATATTTTCCACCTTATGCTCCATCTTCTCACTTATTGTTTTCATCCCCCTAGAAGAGTGACCACTGAAAAGATAGACGTCCAGTTCTGTCCACCTCTCCCCCAAAAGCGTTCTGACTTTTTGCTAAGTGCCATGCTCTGTGGATGGTTTCTGTTAATGGAATAAAATGTTTCATTGCCCTTGTTTGCATTCCTCTGATGATTAGCCTGCCCCAAGCTCGGGGCAGCACTGTGGTAAAATTTGATCCTGCCTTTTGTCCCTCACCAGTTGGGAGCAAAAGTCGAGTCAACCTCTTAGCAAATACTAGTGGTGAAAAGAGAATTGAGTCTCCACAACCTTTGATGGATGGGGTTGAAAGATAAGATTTTCTTTTGTGCATCTGCTCAACCCCATCTTGCCAACAGATCCTCTTGAGAATAGAAACATTTAAAGCCATAGGCAAGTAACAAAAGCTGTCTACAGACTTCAGAGAAAAACAGAGTTCTCTTGCTTCTGCAGGTGACTACTTAGGTGTTCAAACATTTTTACTCAAGAGGCTCCTATTTCTCCATCTCCATCC
Source organism: Macrotis lagotis (assembly GCF_037893015.1). Lineage (NCBI taxonomy): Eukaryota > Metazoa > Chordata > Mammalia > Peramelemorphia > Peramelidae > Macrotis > Macrotis lagotis. The sequence continues at coordinate 23,787,281 of NC_133666.1, forward strand.
TCTTTTATACAAAATCTTGGCATGTAGAAGACAATTTGCAACAGGTCCCTTCCCATCCTCCCCCAGACAGAGCTTCAAATTGGCTGCCTCTTAAATGTTGCATGCTTCAAAAATCTTTGCAGACCAAGAAAAGGAAAGAAAAAGAAAAGAAATGCCTAGCTTTCCCTTTTACTGGTAAAGCTGCAGCATTCTGCAATTTCAAACCTCATGTGGGTTTCCTTTCCCCAGAACCACGGAAAAATAAAGCAGTGTCTACAACTTGCATTTCCACTTTAATTTTATATACTGTGTTCGCCTCTGGCAGTTCTGTCTACTAATTCCTTTAATAACAGTTACTTCTGGTACCACATGCTACAGTTCATGGTTTCCTTTTTAAATCAGATTTTATTGCCCAAGAAGATACAGAACATCTATTCCTATCACTGTGGTGAGTGGGGTAGCCCGGCTAGAGAAAACACGTTACTGCTGCCAGTCTTTCTCAGTGGTTGTACTGCCAACTGGGCATGGATGCCTATTCACTGATAGCACCGGGATGTGGATGGTAGAAGATTAGATCTTGTTCACCACCCCAAAATGCTTCTGTCCCCAAGTCTTGAAGTACCAGACTGGAATTGAAAATGAAGAAATTAATGAGAAATGGGAAATTAAAAGTCTCATATTTAAGCAAAAGAATGTGCAACTCGTAAGAGTGACCTTTGGATGCCACCTTAAACCCCTAGGGTATCAACAGAGCTATTGGTATTGTTGGAGAGTTCTCTGGGGACAGAATTTTGTCTGAATACATTGTAGAAGAGAGAAAAATTCAGGTTTGGTTTGGTTTCTTTTTCTTTTGTTGAATTTCCTGTGACTGTCACTTTCTAATGGAGGAAAAAAGGACAAACTATCCTCAACTATCCCCTTTGGGAACTTATGATCTAATTCAAGGGCTTCTTAACTTGGTATTCTATCCCTACCATAAAACCTTCCTAACCAGTGCATTCTGCAATAATTTGACTTCCTTTTAAATTAATCAATCTAGTCTTTAAATTTGAAATTTATAACCTATTTCTTGATTGTATTCTATCTTGTCCTTTCATATATATATATATATATATATATATATATATATATATATATATATATATATATAGAGAGAGAGAGAGAGAGAGAGAGAGAGAGAGAGAGCATAAGACATTGGATTGTAAACCTAAATATACTGAGACTATATATATATATATATATATATTCAGCACATATATATGCTGAATATAAAGTTGGGAATTTTGGGATTTCTTTAACTAGATATGTGGGGGTATACAAAATAGATAATCCCTATGCTTTTCCTTGTGGAGTGAGGTATTCAATGAGAAAGAAAAGTGTTCCTAAATCAGATTTTAGGAGATTTTAAAATTTTTTTTCAAAATTCTTTTTTTAATCTTTCTATGTTTAACCTCAAGAGATATTATTTCCTACTGTATGTACATTCCATATGTGTTTTCTAACTAAAATTTTAGAAGTGTGTCCATATGCAAGTTCACTGATTCTTATTTTGCTTCCTCTTCTTCTACTTTTACCTTCCATGTCTAGTCATTTGGAATGATGCCACAGAGTCAGAAGAAGCATGATAGGCCAGTGATGATGAGTACTTAGATCATTTCCTTCTTTTCAGTCTTCTGGAAATCTGCCGAACATTTTATTTCCATCCATTTTTTAGATTTCTACTAACTGACTAGCATCAAGGTCAGTTTCATACTTAGTTTGGTATAAAGGCAGAGTCAGAGAAGAGAAAATGAGATTTCACTGCCTGCATTGTGAAAGCTTTCTTGGGATTTCTGTACTATTGATGTGAAAGTCTAGCAAATGAACAACTCCCCATTTGCCTCTGGCTTAGGAGTCAGAAGACAAGTTCAAATCTCTCTAAATCAATAAAAATTTGTTAAACACCTACTCCATGATGGTACTTTGCTAGGTTCTGATGATACAAAAAGAGGTAAAAGACAATCCCTGCCCTCAAGAAGTTCACAATCTAATGGGGGGGGGAGATAATAAATTTTAAAACATCCAAATACATAGGATAAATAAGAAATAATTAAAGGAGGTAAGGTATTAGAATTAAGAGGGGTTGCGAAAGGCTTCCTGTAGAAAGTAAGATTTTACTTGGGACTTAAAGGAAACCAGGAGATGAATATGAGGAGGGATAACATTCCAGGAATGGGATACAGTCAGAAAAAAATGCTGAGAACCAAGATTTCTTTTTCTTGAAACAGCAAGGAGACCAATGACACTGGATTGGAGAATATAGGGTTTGGGAAATAATGTATAAGAAGACTGGAAAGGTAGAAAGGTAGACAGGGCTAGGTTTGAATAAAAATAGAGAATTTTGTATTTTTCCAGAAGGTGATACAGAGCCACTTAAGTTTACTGAGGAAGTTTGAAAGTTGCTTGTGCTTTAGGAAAAGTATGTTAGTGGTTAAATGGAGGATGAACTGGAGTTGGAAGAAACTTAAAGACAGACCCACCAGCAGGCTATTGAAATTGTCCAGGTGTGAGATGGTAAGGGTTTGAACAGTCATAAATGTGTCAAAAGCAAAAAAGGGGATGTATTTTTAAAGTTGAAATCAATAAGTCTTGGCAATGTTTTGAATGTGGAGGGAAGTGATAGATAGTGAAGAATTGAGGATCACTTCTAGGTCATAAGCCTAAAGGATTTGGGAGGATGGTGTTGCCCTCTGCATTAATAGGGAAGGTAAAATAAAAGGAGAGGTTTGGGGGAAAGATAGTGAGTTCCATTTTGGATATATTGAGTTTAATATGATTATTGGACATTCAGTTCAAGCTGTCTGGAAGGGAGATAGAGATGCAAAATTGGAGGTCAGCAGAGAGTTTGAGGCAGGATAGCTAGATTAAAGAATCATTAACATTAGAGATGGCAATCAAATTCATCAGAACTGATGGAATTATCAAGAAAAATAGTAACAGAGAGAGAGAGAGAGAGAGAGAGAAAATATAAGAGTGTCCAAGACAGAACCCTCAGGGATATCTACAATTATAGGGTGTATTCTGAATGATGATCCAGTAATAAGGAATGGGCAGAGAGTTAGAATGAGAACCAGGAGAGAGTGGTGTCCTAAAAACATAGAGAGAGAGAAGGGAGTATTAAGGAGGAGAAGGTGACCAATGGTATCAAAGAGAGATTGAGGAGAATAAGGATTAAGAAAAGAACTTTGGAAATGGCAACTAAAAGATCACTGATAAGTTTGAAGAGAGCAGTTGTTTTGGTCAGAAATGTGATTGTGAAAAGATTGTTAAGGAGAGTAGAAGGAAAGAAAGTGAAAACACAAACAAATGGGGAATTGTTCATTTGTTAGACTTTCACATCAATAGTGCAGAAATCTGAAGGAGCTGAGCCAAAAAAGGCAGTAAAAATATACAATGATCGTGGGGATATATGGATCAAGTGATTTTTTTTTTTTACCATGGGAAGGTACTAGGGAATGAACCAGTAGACAGGGAGAGATTGAAATAAGTGATAGAGTGGGGAAGACAGAGCAGGAAATCTGTTGGAGGAGACAGAAAGGAATGGGATTACTTGGGCATATAGAAGAGTTAAGCTTGGTAAGATATAAGGGCACCTCATCATATGAGAACAGAATAAAGAGAGTATGAAAGTGTAAGGTGCCATGAAATGGGGAAGAGGGAAGAAGAGGAATTTCATGAAAAATGGCCTTGATTTTTTTCTGTAAAATAAGACAAGATTCTCAGTTGAGAGTGGGGGGGGTGAGAATCGTGGGAGATTAGAGGAGGGATGGAAAAGTTTGAAAGAGCCACTGCAGAAAGAGGGATAGTGAGCTGATAAGGCTATTTACTATTCTTGTGACTATAGGAAGTCATTCCAGAGACATCAGTTTTCTGTAAAATTTCTATGAGATGAAAAGACAGATTAGATGATTTCCAAAATCCCTCCCACCTCAAAAGCCCATGATTGTAGTTTGGAACTGAGGCATACCTAATAAAGATAATTTGCTACTGCTCTATTTTTGGAAGACTCTGCAATAACCATATGCCATTAACTTGCTGTGTATCACAAATAATAATAAGTAGTGCTTCTGGAACATTCTAAGGATTATAAAGCACTCTACATTTATTATCTAATTTGATCCTGAAAACAACGCTGGGGGGTAGGTGTTATTATTATCTCCATTTGACAGATAAGGAAAGGAGCTGAGAGAGATTAAGTGACTTGTCCAGGGCAACCTAGTTTAGTTTAGTGAGACTGAATTTGAACTCAGGTCAAATCCAACACTCTATGCCACCTAGCTGCTCCAAACCAACCATAACCTCAGTAACAAGCACAGACTTTCACTATGGGGCTTAAATTGGCTTCTACTGTGTCGTTGCCCAAGTGAAATGGACTGTCATTTTTTCAGAACTCAGTTAAAGCTCCCAATATGATCTCTGAGTTATTATAAGAAAATTGATATTTGACTGTAGAAGAAAAGCAGAATTGAATCAATATAATCCAAATCAACTTGCTATGACTTGTTTCCATTTCAAAAGATGAAAAAAAAAAGTTCTGCACATGAGTAAAATATTCCTCCAGTGGAGCTGCCGATTTATGCAGGCTGCTACCTAAATATATTTAAATTTTGGACCAGAATGCTATGGATGAGTTTTACCACACTTTCTTCCCAGAAAGGAGAGAGAAGACTTCTAATATATACTTTTATCTCAGAAATATTTTGAAGAAAATAATTAGGCTGGAATTGAAATATTTCTAAATGTTCCCTTCCTCTGAAGAGGACTCTTTGATCAAGCATGATTACCACCATTCCATCCAGTGCCACTATTAAGCCCCAGAGTATCCCAAACACAGAACCTGAGAAGGGTCCTGTCTAGGGAAAGACTAGGTAGCATGGGGCATTAGCCAACTCTCTGGGATCTCAGTCACTTCCTAGAGTGGAAAATGATCCTTTGTTAGCCCTCTGCTTTGGCATAAACGAGAAAACATCCAAAATGGATAGGAACATCATCTCTTCTGGAAGATCTCATCTTCAAGAATAACACTGGAGCCTGTGAATGGTTCATGCTCGAGGACATCCAGAAAAAAAACACAGTGTACTAGGGATACTATTGGGGGAGATGGAGAAGGGAAGTTATTCATGCAGTCAGTTGACAGACATTCATCATGTATTTGCTACTGGCCAAGTACTATGCTAAATATGGGAAAATACCCCCAAAAGCAAAACCAGTACCTGTTCTCAAGAATTTATCATTCTAATGGAGGAGACAATGGATAAATAATTATGTACATAAAAATTTATACAGAATATATGAAAGGCAATCTCAGAAAGAAGTAGAATATACTAGAAAAGGTCACCTGAAAGATATAAACTCATTGTGAGTAGAAATGGTTTCTTTCTTTGCACTTGTATCACTAGCACCTAGAACAGTGACTGACAGCTAATAGACATTCAATAAATACTTGTTTGTCAATTGATTGATTGAGACAATGGAGGGAGGCATTTCTAAACCAAAATACAACCTTGTGACTCCCTTGATCCATACATTCCAATATTTCAAGAATTAGAGAAAAGCAGTGGTAATATGCCACCCAGATACCAAAGAGCAGGGGTCTCAGTGACTCAGTATACCAACATGCCATGTTCTGGCAGCCAACTACTAATAGCTTTTGAATTATTATTTTATCATATGATAAGGTCTATTGCCATAGGGAGTGGGGGAAATGATTCCATCCTTTTTCTTCTAACTCATCTAACTGCCAACCAGTCTTAACCAAATCAAAAACTTAAGAGAAGTGAGCTCACAGAGCCCCACTTTGACTCTTGAGCTACTTGGGTTTAGAGAATCTAGTTTGGCCATAACCTACAGGTGGTTATATGATCTGCCCTGAATGCCAGAATGTCAGAATAGTCAAATCCTATGTCTTGGAGAGGACCTGGATTAACAGAATGGGTTGAAAGTGCCTCATATCTAATACAGCTGAAAGATCAATGCAATGGAGTGAATAATGGGGAAAACTAACATTATCAATTCATTGAGTTTTACTATAGCACTATTCAGATTTCATGCTTTCAGGATAATAATAGCTACGAATTCCCTAAAGATGATGATGATGATGATGATGATGGTGATGATGGTGATAATGGTGATAATAATGAAAGTGGTGATGATAATGATGATGGTTGTGGAGGTGATGGGAGGAGGATGATGATGACAAAGAATAGCTAAGGTTATTCTTGTATTTTAATATAATTAACCTCACTTGAAAGTAGCCATTGGTGTGGTTGTATCAGAGTAAATTCTGTACCCCACATGTCATGGTGCAGCAAAGTTCTAATTCTTAAAGCTCCAAATCTAAACTCAGCTCCAACTAATAGCCCTCCTTCCATGGACACAACCATTTCTATATCTCATGGCTTCCTACTCCAAGTCATGCATTATCACATATAAAATAATAGATTTGGAGCTAGAACAAACATTAGAGGCTATCTAACTCCCTCTCTTTACAAAATGAGAAACTGAGTCCCCCAAAAGTTAAATGATTTGCCCAAAGTCAAATCACATTTATTAAGCCAACCAGCACTTATTAAATGCCTACTATATGTTAAATGCTAAGTGCTGGGGAACTCAGGGCCATGAATTTAACCTAGACCTTCTGATCCCAAATCTAGCACTTTTTCCCTGTGACATATTGCCAGACTCTATCCTGTATTCTTCTCTATTTGTTTCGCTCTTTTTTAAATTTAATCAGTCTTTAATCCTCTTGAAATTAAAAATTATTTCATAAACTGTTATTTTCCCACAGTTCCTGGTACGCAATAACATTCAAAGAGTAGTAAAAGAATAATGGAAATTAGAGGTCATAGGACAGAACTCCCTCATTTTATAGGTAAGGAAAATGAGGCCCTGAGAAGGAAGAATTCAGGTGAAAGGCAGCAAAGTTGGCACTGGGCCTGGATTTCCTGACTTTCAGTCTAGTGATCGTCCTCCCAATTCTGCACTAACTCCTCTAAAAGCTATTAGAAAATCATCATTATGTTTACCTTGTATATTTTGATTTTGAAAATAATGTAGTTAATTTAAAATTCCTGGCAGATGTAAAAATGTACTCCTTCAGGACAGCTAGGTGGTGCAGTGGATAGAACACTGGCCCTGGAGTCAGGAGTACCTGAGATCAAATCTGGCCTCAGACACTTAATAATTACCTAGCTGTGTGGCCTTAGGTAAGCCACTTAGCCCCATTGCCTTGAAAAAAACTGAAAAAAATGCACTCCTTCAGCTGAGCATCCTGAAAGGTCAAATAAAGTCAGTCTTCATTTGGTAGAATCTGATTATCATACATGACTTGCAATCAGATACTGCCTCTATTACTGTGAGTCACTTTAACTTCATTGTACCTCAGTTTCCTCCACTGTAAAATAAGAGGTTGCACTAGATAACCTCTGGGTCCCCTCCAGTTTTGTACCAGGATCTTACAACCTGCTTTCTGTCTCTGCAGATATCTTTCTTCAGGCTTCTCACAAAAATATTTTGTTCCTTAATGGGTTCACCATTCTTTCTCCATTCCTGCTACCTTCCTCACTCCATTAGTTCAGTGGGTCACACTAATTCGTCAAACAACAGTCTTTATATTGCTAGTTTTGACAAAGATTTTATAGATGGTCTCCTCCTGGGTATTGTCAGGAAGAAAACATTCATGCCTCCTGACCAATTACACTCCTCACAGTCATAATGACCCCTAGAACCAGCCAGATATTCCTGACACTTACTACATGATTTATTCAGAAAGAATGCTGAGGGGGTGGAGCCAAGATGGCAGCATGAAGGCAGAAAATCCCAGAAACTCATTTCCCAAAAAACTCCAAAGGCCATCAAATTTTGACTCTAGCCAAAAATTTAGAGGGGCAGAACCCACCGAAAGACTGAATGATACAATTTCCCAGTCCAAGACTTCTTAGAAGTTCTGTAGGGAAGGTCTGTTCCACCAGGACCAGGGGTTGGAAAAAGCTTCAGCCACAGTGCAGCACAGCCAGGCCGGCATCCGGGTCCAAGGCAGAGAGGGCAGATTTCAGACCTCTTGGCTCAGGGATCATCAGGGGCAGCCAGAAAGGGTGGTGAGAGAACTCTGTAGCACCAGAGTGAGTATGGAGCAGAGCTTCAGTCTCAGAGCAGCCATGTGGTGAGAACCTGCAGTGGGAGTCAGTAGAGCCATCCAGCATGTCCAGAGCTCTCAGGCCATAGATGGGGAGGGGGTTGAGAGTGGGGGAGATTGCGGAAGTCCCTCTGCTCTCCCTGGGACAGGACTCAGCTGTTTGCCCACACTCAGATCCAGGTTGCAGTCTGGGCTCCCCCAACACCACCACAGCCAAGCAGGGACCATCCTCACAGCTCCAGGGCAGAAGAGAGGGTCTGAACACAGGCAAGAAAGCAGACAGACCCTCTCATAAAACCTTACAGAAATTAAAGTCCCCCTGGGTTGCCCCCCCCAAAAAAAAACCTTAAAAGTATGCTAAATCAGTCATAGGCTGAGGAAATGAGCAAACAACAGAAAAAGAATCTGACCTTAGAAAATTACTTTGGTCCCTTGGAAAATCAAAATACATACTCAGATGATGAGAAAATCGAGGTTTCTGTATCCAAAACCTCCAAGAGAAATAGAAAGTGGGCTCAGGCAATAGATGAGCTCAAAAAAAGACTTTGAAAAGCAATTAAGGAGGTAGAGGAAAAATTGGTAGGAGAAATGAGAGTGATGCAGATAAATCATGACAACCAAGACAGCAACTTGGTGAAAGAAATACAAAGAATACTGAAGAAAATAACGTATTAAAAACATGTTTAGGTCAAATGGTAAAAGCAACACAAAATGCAAATGAGAAGAATGTCTTAAAAAAGCAGAATTGGCCAGCTGGAAAAGGAGATTAAAAAAGCTCTCTGAAGAAAATAACTCCTTCAAATGCATAATGGAACTAAAGGAAGCTGATTTGTGAGAACTCAGGAAGAAATAAAACTAAACCAAAAAAAATAAAAAAATTAGAAGAAAATGTGAAATATCTCATTGGAAAAACAACTGACCTTGAAAACAGATCCAGAAGAGATAATTTAAAAATTATTGGGCTACCTGAAAGTCCTGACCAAGAAAAAGAGCCAACACTTCATTTTTCAAGAAATAATACAACGAAATTTTCCTGAGATCCTAGAAACAGAGGGTAAAATAGAAATTGAGGGAATTCACCAATCACCTCCTGAAAGAGATCCCCCCAAAATACTTCCACAAATATTATAGCCTAACTCTAAAATTCCCAAGTCAAAGAGAAAATACTAAAAGCTGCCAGAAAAAAGCAATTCAACTACTGTTGCTCTATATGCAGGATTACACAGGATCTGGCAGCATCTTCATTAAGGTCTCATGGGGCTTGGGATATGATATTATGTAAGGCAAAAGAGCTTAGCTTACAATCAAGAATCAACTACCCAGCAAAACTGAACGTCCTCTTTCGGGGAAAAGAAGGACTCTCAATGAAATAGGGGACTTTCAGATTTTCCTATTGAAACAACCAGAGCTGAACAGAAAGTTTGTTCTCCAAGTACAGGACTCGGGGGAACCATAGAGGGGATGGGCAAGAAGGACTAATTATGAGGAACTTAATGATGTTGAATTGCTTGTAATTCTGCATGGGAAGAAAATACTAATAACTCATATGAATTTTCTCATTTATAACAGCTGTTAGGAGCACATATACACAAGGCACAGGAAGGAGCTAAATCTGATGGTATTTTATAGTAAAAAGATGAAGTCAATGGATGATAAAGGAAAATATTGGGAGGAAGGGAGAGGAGAGAAAGAAGGGGCTAGGATATTTTGCATGAGTCAAGGAAAAGCTTTTACAATGGAATGGGGGATGGTGAGGGGGAATGAGCGATCCTTCATTCTCATCAGAAATGGCTCAGAGAGGAAATAACATACACACTTCATGGGGTGTAGAAATTTATCTTACCATAGAGAAAAATGAGAGGAAAGGGAGGAGATATGGGGGAATGGGGGAGGGAAGGGGGGAGAAATAGGTAATAGAAGAGAGGGAAGATCATGGGAAAGGGTACTCAGATACAACACACTTCTGAACAGGGAATTGATGAAAGGAGAGAGTGAATGGAATAGATGAGTATGGAGGAATAGAGTGGAGGGAAATACAGCTAGTGATAGCAACTTTGGGAAAAATATTGAAGCAACTTCTCTGGTAGTTATGACAAGGAAGGCAACTCAACCTAGAGACAGTCATTGGAATCTGAACACAGACTGAAGTACTTTTTTTCTCTCTCACTATTCTTGAGATTTCTCATCTTTTTTTTGGGGGGGTGGGGTTTATGATTACTCTTACAACAAGATTATTGCACTAATATAAAAAAATAAACAAAAAAAACAAGTTGGTGAGTGAGTTGGTGAATGAGAGGACCTGAAGTAATACTTTATTGCTAATGTATACTATGTGAATTCAGTCCTCAGTTTCCTCCCCTGTAAAATGAGTGACAGACTAGATGGTTTCTAAACCTTTGACCCCATGACTTTGACCAGATGTCTTATGGCAGTTTTTCTGAATTTAGGCTTTGCTCATATCTGATCCTCTGTAGCAAGTACACAGATGGTGAGCTTGGAGGGAGTGCTAGCACACCAGAGCTTTACCTTGCTCAGATAATGCCAGCACCAAGTTAACACATGGCTCACACCTGATAACTGCCCACTATCCCTTTAATAAATGCTCCCTGACTAACTTCAAAGTTCCAGATTCACTCATTGCCCATTACAATTTAATATGTACACTTATCCATAGTTGGGAGAAGACAAATCATTATTGAAACTTCCAATCCAAGTGAAATGTAGTCATAGAAGTAGAATAGAGAGAGAATACACACTTTTATTTATTAGGAATTGGGCCTGAGATGGTTGGGTAGCAGCTGTTATGACTGAGATTAAAAATAGAGTGTAATGTGGAAGACCATTTGAGTTAACCACAATTCATTTTTATGAGCACGTATATTTCATAAAATCCCACCATGAGCACTGTTAATGTCAAATCATTGTCTGTTTTAAGCTCTCTGGAATTGCTTTTCTTTTAATGTTATTGAGAGGCAATAGAGGTACAAATGTAAAATGCCTCACGCTTGTGTTGTATTTAAGAAGAAGAAAATTAACAACTGTCAGAAGCCCAACATGGCTACTGTTCGCTTCTGCTACTTGGCCTGTTATTGCTAGAGTCTCAACATTAGCCCAATATGGCTAGGAATCAACACTCTGGCTCCAAAAACAAAGCAAAATATGTCAAATGTAAACCTGATGAGAAAAGTTTAGGAAAGATTAACTGTAAGTAGAAAAAGAGAAGACATCATTTTTGTTTGCCCTGAGGTTGTAAAATCACTGTGAGTATCCCACCATGACTCTCTGTCCTGTTTCATCTCACCTATACCAGTAGCCTTGTAATGGAACCTCCAAAATAAATTTTGCCCTGAATCTCTTGAGAAGTAAATTAATTCAGCTTTTGAACCCATTCCCTGATTTTGAGCAGTTTTGATTGTCAGCTTTGATTGGTAAGCACGTGTGCTTAACCCAGTCTCAGCTCAGAACAGATTATCTTGCCATCTGATCATTTCCTCCTTGTCACTTCTTTCTCTAGGCACAATAAGCAATACTTCCACTACGTCTGAAAAAGAGGTGAATATATACTTTCTATGACTCTCCTCATTTTCGCAGGGAGTTCACTCCCCCTAGCCACCATTCCTCTGTAAGTGTATGCCTCCCCTACTCTCCCATTGCAAGTTCCTTAATGGCAAATATTATCTAACTTTTACATTTGTATCATCAGCACTCAACATAGTGCCTAACCCTTATTAAATAAGAAATCATTTTTTTTCCATTCATTCATTCATTTGCTTGGTGCCCCTTTGGAACATATATGAGAAACTGTAAGTCAGAGTTGACCAGGATGGACAGTTATGGGAGCTCCCAATCTGATGAGACTGAATATCCATTTGAAATGATTGTCTCATTTGTAGTAGTCATTATACTATCTACTGCCCCAATTGTTCATTTCCTACATAGGACCTTTTGGATATACTCTTCTTCTTCTTTTTTAGTATTTGGTAGTTTTAACCTACCACTTTCCCTCTCTTGGGGAAGAAGATGCTCTAAAAAGCTTCTGATTGCTCTGGGACACTATAAAAATATGTTGAAGAATATTTTTCACCTGCAGAATAAGTTGAATAGACTAGTTTATCTTCAAAGTTCTTTGTAGCATCATTGTTCAATATTTCTTATTTGTGTACCTATTGTAATAATGTTTGTCCTTCATTTTCGAAGAAGACCATGACATCAGGGAGATGATGTGATGACAAGCACATGGATAGAAATTGAGTGAAGGGATGCTGTGATGAGTCACCAGCCTCACTTTCTCCTGCAAAGCCATCTGGGTCCAATGGCAAGATATGAATCAGGATGACTGAAGATGGCCCTGGATGTGTGGCAATCAGGGTTAAATGACTTGCCCAAGGTCACACAGTTAGTTACTATCAAGTTTCTGAGACCAGATTCAAACTCCTGTCCTCCTGAGTCAATGGTCAGTGCTCTCTCCACTGAGCCACCCCTGATAGATGATTAGCCCTTAGAGGAGAGATAGTACAATATAGTGGCTAGAAAGCTAGATTTGAATTTATGTGAAAACCTATGTTCAAATGCTGCTTATTACTCTTAACCTCTCATCTATGAAATGGAAAATTAAGGAAAAGGAGAGATAGACTTACTTTCTAAGGTCCTTTCTAGATCAAACTTTACAACATCCCCCAATGCACCTTAGTGGTGCCATCCGCAGGATCAATAAATATGCACAATGTCTACTTGTTGAAGTAATTTGAATTGAATTTTTGGCCCATGACAGTTGAAGGAATTTTGCAGCTTAAAATCTCAGACATTTTGAGTCTGAGCATTTACTGGGAAGCCCATCTTGTTTAGATACATATCTCGTTTCTTTGAATGTTGTTATTCTTTCCTTTAGTCTATTAAGGTATCTATCCAAACATTTCCTCAGTCAAACTGAGACCTGTTAAAGACTTAGTGTAAAAAAGCCAAGGTCTCCCACTGCATCCAGGGCCATCTCCAGTCATTCTGATCCATATCTGACCACTGGACTCAGATGACTCAGGAAGAGAGTGAGACTGATGACTTTGCATAGCACTCCATCACTTAAATACAAGTCACTTGCATGTCATGCATCACCTGCCTGAGTTCATGATCTTCTAGAACAAAGTGGCCCCACTGCTGGCAAGTTGACTTACACAGCTTCTCTCTTTTCTTCTTCTTCTTCTTCTTCTTCTTCATAAAATTTTATTTCTTTCCCTATTTATTTACACATTACTAAAATAGTCTTGTTGTAAATGTAAACATAATCTCCCCTTCCCCCACAAAGATAGAGAAACTTCACAAAAAATGAGAGAAAAAGAACCAACTTTTACTTTAGTCTGTGTTCAGTTAACATCAACTCTGTCTCTGGAATGGATTGTGTTCTTTTTCAAATGTCCTTCAGGGAAGTTGCTCCAATATTTTCTCCCACAGTTGCTACTGCTAACTGTTTCCCTCCATCTAATCCTCCCCACTCCCATTTAATTCACTCTCTCTCCTTTCACTTTGTCTCTCCTTATGAGTGTGTTGTGGGACAGCCACGTGGCACAGTGGACAGAACAACAGTCCTCGAACCAGGAGGTCCCAAGCCCAAATCTGGCCTCAGATACCCAACAATCACCCAGTTATGTGCTTGGGCAAGCCACCTAACCTCATCACCTTGAAAAAAATATATTGTAAATGACTCCCATCTCCTATGATCACAAGTATCCTCTATCACACCCTCCCTCCTTCCCCCTGTCCCCTTTCTCCCATCCCCTTCCTCTCCTTTTTCTTCTATGGTAAGATAGAGTTCCATACCCTATTGAGTGTGTATATTGTTTCCTCTCTGAGTCATTTCCAGTGAGAATGTAGGCTCACTCATTCCCCCTCTCCTTCCCCGTTTCCACTCCACTGCAAAAGCTTTTTCTTGATTCATGTAAAATATCTTAGCCCATTCTACCACTCCTTTCCCTTTCTCTCATACTCCATTTTTCTTTCACCCACTGATGTCATCTTTATAATATATTATACTTTCATAATCAACTCTCTCCTCTGTCTTGTCTATAGATGTTCCTTCTAACTGTTCTAATAAATGAGAAGGTTCATATGAGTTATCAATGTCATCTTCCTATGCAGGAATACAAACAGTTCAACATCATTAAATTCCACATAATTTGCCTTTCCTGTCTACTCTCTATTCTTTGCCTGAGTCCTATACTTGGAGATAAAACTTTCTGTTCAGCTCTGGTCTTTTCTATAATAAAGTTTGAAATTTCCCTATTTCATTGAATGTCCATCTTTTCCTCTGAAAGAGGATGTTAAGTTTTGCTGGAAAGTTGATTCTCATTTGTAATTTAAGCTCTTTTAAACTTGTTATTATATTGTAATTATATATATATTATATATATAATATATATATATATATTATATATATTATATTCCAAGCCCTATGAGCCCCTAATGTAGGCACTGCCAATTTCTGTGTATTTGAATTGTTTCATTCTGGCTGCTTGTAATATTTTCTCTTTGACTTGGGAGTTCTGGAATTTGGCTATAATATTCCTGGGAGTTTTGAGGGGTTGTGGGGCATCAATTTTCAGGAGGAGATCAGTGGATTCCCTCAATTTTTATTTTATTCTCTGCTTCTAGGACATCAGGGAAATTTCCTGGAGAAATTTCTTAAAAATGAAGCCAAGGCTCTTTTCCTGGTCATGAATTTCAGATAGCCCAATAATTTTTGAATTATCTCTTCCAGAATTGTTTTCTAGATCAGTTGTTTTTCCAATGAGGTATTTCACATTTTCTTTTAGATTTTCATTCCTTTGGTTTTGTTTAATTGTTTCTTGAATTCTCACAGTCATCAGCTTCCCTTATCTCCAGTGTACATTTGAAGGAATTGTTTTCTTCAGAGAGCTTTCTTATCTCCTTGTCCATTTGACTGAATCTGATTTAAAGGCATTCTTCATTGGCCTTTTGTGCTGATTTTTCCATTTGACTCGAAATGGGTTTTAAGATGTTTTCTTCAGTATTTTTGTAACTCCTTCAACAAGCTGCTGACTCAGTTTTCATGATTTTTCCTTATCACTCTCATTTCTCTTCTCAATTTTTCCTCTCCCTTCCTTACTTGATTTTCAAAATATTTTTGAGCTCTTCCACAGCCTGAGACCAATTCCTATTTTCTTGGAGCTTTTGGATACAGAAACTTGGATTTTGTCATCATCTGAGTATATGTTTTGATCCTCCATGAGATCAAAGTAATTATCTATAGTCATATTCTTTTTTTCTATTTACTCATTTCCCCAGTTTATGACCTGGTTTTAATGTGCTTCCCAAGAGTTTGAGTGCTTATGGGACACTCCCCTACCAATGTTTTATGAGAGGCTCTGATTATTCTCCTGGCATGTGCACTGGTCTGTGGATGACCACAAGCACTCCCTTCTGTCCTGGAGCTGTGAGGAGGATCCCCACTCCAATATGGCAAAAGGGGATCCCAATCTGTGACCAGGGTCTGAATTTGTACAAGGAAAAAGAGTCCTGTCCCAGGCATAGTGGAGAGATTTCAACAATCTCCCCCTATCCCTTACTAACTGTGGGCTGAGTACTCTGGAAAGCTACTGCCAGGTGTTTCCCTACTAGGTGGCTACACAGGCCTGCTTCCATTCCTGGGGCAGAATCTACACTGAGACCTAAGCTGCACTGGGCTCCCTGCTCATTCTGGCAGAGTTCTCCCACTGACCTTCCAAGTTGTCCTTGGTGATTCCTGGGTTGGGAGGTCTGGAAACTGCTTCCACTGCCAGGCACCCTGGCTCCCCCAGGGATCCAGGCACCCTGTGGACTGTTTCTGGAAGATTCGAGTTCTTTTGCTCCATTGTGGTGTGGCCCAGGCTGTGCTGTGTCCCCTTCCAAACCTGGTGGAACAGAGCCTTCCTGAGGATCTTCCAAGTTATCTTGGGCTGGAAAATTGTTTCACTTGGCCTTTCTGTGGATTTTGCTACTCTAGAATTTGGTTAGAGTCATAATTTTAAGATATTTAGAGCATTCTGGAAGATAGCTTCTAGGAATTTCTGCCTCCATTCCACCATCTCTGTTCTCTTCTTCTTCTCTTTCTCCTTCTTCTTACATCTTCCCCTTCTCCTTCTTCTTTCTTTCTTTCTTTCTTTCTTTCTTTCTTTCTTTCTTTCTTTCTTTCTTTCTTTCTTTCTTCCTTTCTTCCTTTTTCTTCTCTTCCTCCTCCTCCTCTTCCTCCTCCTCCTCCTCCTCCTTCTTCTTCTTTCTCTCTCTCTCTCTCTTCTTTTCCTCTTGTACTTAGGGGTGTTTTGGTAAGATTTCTTGTTAAGATTTCAAGCCCCAAATCACTCTTACTTTCTTTGATTGGTCAGCAATGTATCTCAGGCTAAGTCTACTTGGTCAATGCTTGGACTGATTGGTTCAGAGTGAATTTCAATATCAATTATTTCTGTTTTGGTCAGAAACTCTGAGGGCCTTCTCCTCCCAGAATGATTTTTTTTGGACTAGGCAAAGAGGTTCTTCTTGCTTCTTTTCCTTTTTCACCAGTTTTAATCACTGAGAAATTCTGAATATCTCAGCTTTCCAGAAATTTTTTTCTTTTTTGGAAGTGATCATTCTTGGCCTCTTTGCCTCATCTCTCTCACCTAACATTAAAGACTGATGGACATTGCCTAGGTCAAACTTTGACTTGGGAAATAAACTGACTTTAAAAGGTCATCTCAAGTCATCCTGATCCATATCTGGTCACTGGACCCATATGACTCAGGAGAAGAAAATGAGTCTGGTCACTTTGCATCCCCTCGCTTAAATCCATTTCAATTGCATGACATGACATCACCTTCCTGATGTTGAAGTAGAGGATATATTTGACAGAGAAAAATGTTAAATCAAATATTATTTCCTTCTGTGCTGTCCTTGCATATCCTTTGGTTGTCTGATTTCTATCCCATTGTTATCTAGATAAATAGCATCCATTGTGGGCCACCTGGAACCCATATACCAAAAACTTTCCACACCAAAAAGATGTAAATATCTCAGTTCCTTTCTCAAATTCACACTGAGGGCTGTCCTACCAAAAGGGGGCACTGGGAATTACTTTAACTCCTTCCCCTAAACTCTCCCTTACCCCTTTCCTAACATATATACTCCCATATAATCTCTGCCTTTACTCATGAAGGCTGCTGCTATCAGCCCAGTTGCAATGTCTTTGTAACTATCCTTAATTTCTTTCCTATGCTGCTGCTGCTTATTTACAATGACTGATACTCATCAGTCAACTGCATTAACCTTTTCTATTTACGTAGCTTAAATCTACATTATTGTTTAGTACTTTTACTTTTTTACCTTAATAGAATAAACCCTTTTTGTTCCTATGTATGCTGGGTTAAGTGTCAGTCTTTTGTGAATTTGTTCACACATTCTAGAACCTGAGACTACACCACACCCCAACATCTTTTCCTTCATTAATGTCATGATTTTCTTTAAGAGTAAAAGACAAGGGGTGCATTGGATAGAGCACCAGCCCCAGAGTCAGGAGTACCTGAGTTCAAATCTGGACTCAGACACTTAATAATTAACTAGATGTGTAGCCTTGGGCAAGCCACTTAACCCCATTGCCTTGCAAAAACTTAAAAAAAGAATAAAAGACAAGGGGGTAGCTAGGTGGTGCAGTGGATAGAACACTGACCCTGGAGTCAAGAGGACCTGACTTCAAATCCAGCCTCAGATACTTAATAATTAGCTATGTGTGCATCCTTGGGCAAGTCACTTAGTCCCATTGCCTTAAATTTAAAAAAAAAAAGAATAAAGGACAAACAGCAACAGCAGATACCGACTAACACGTATGTACTGAAAGACATGACATTATTATGACTAAGTCACTGAGGCTGTTGCTAGATCTTGGAGAAAGAAAAATTTGGTCACAGAACTGGAAGAGGTCATATTGCATTCCAATTTTCACAAACTGGAAGAGCGGAGTCTGTAAACCAGTGAACTTGATTCTATTCCTGGCACAGTTTTAGAATGTAATGACATAGGGATGACTTGTGAACTTTTCAAAAGAGAAGCAATGATTGGAAACAGTCAGTATGATTTTCCAAGAATGGGAGATGACAGATTATCATTGAATTCCAAGAGTTGAAAGGAATTTAAGAAGTCAACAGTTTATTTAGTTGCCCTGATTTGAGAGTTTGAACACAGCTAGAGGGTATTTAAAATTTGTACTAGGAAGAAATGGAAAAATACAAGCACCATACAAACAGGCAGTGTTTTACCTCAACACTTTATGAAGTGCTAAGAATTTCTCAAGACAAAAACAGTCACAAGTAAACCAAGTCATTTAATTAGGAAAGGAAGTATCAACAAAAATACAACTAATTTTAGATGGACATTAGCCAGAAGGTAGGGATTTAAACTAGGAATTTCTAGAAGACGAGGGTACTGCTGGATTGAGAGATGACAGTATCTCCTTTACCTCAGGAAAATAGAAGAGAGCTTCTCTAGGATTCATCTACCAGGGCTAGCCAGCCTGTGCCAATGAAAATAAATCCTCAATGGCTTGGAAGTAATGATTCTAATTATTTAATTTACACTTACTGTTTCTCTTCCCAATCCTGGCTTTCAGCAAAATGGTGTTTATCCCTCATTTATTGTCAGTATGCAAATGTGTCTCTGGATCTTTCTATAGCCCTCCAATTGTCAGAGTGTAAGCCATTGTATTATTAAACAGCAGGGTAGGGGCTAATGCAAAATAAAAAGAGATGGACTATTAACTCATTGTACCATACAACAATGCCCAGATATACAATGAATAGAGGTTATTCCAGTATTAATAAGGCATTTCCCTTCTATCAGGGAAGAACAGAAGACTGATTTTGCTGGGATCCAGTTCATTTGTTGGGTATGTCCAACTAGGGAAAGACAGTGAAAAGCCAGGTACTAAGGCAAAATGAGAAATACTGCAAATGATGTGAGCATTCATTTCAGTCCACCCTCTCTGAGTAAATTGCCTTTAAAGAGTAAAAACTAATATTCTGTGGGAAGGGAATATTATATCTGAGGAATGTCATTATGTACACTTGTGGCCAACATGGAGACAGAAGAGAATTTAGGCATTATTCTACTAGTGAGCACACCTGGAGTATGTCTTATTTTCTTAGCTTCAAGCAGATACTCCTGACATAATATTGATTGCTGTCATCGTGGCTACTGACACAAATGGAGAACATTTCATAAAATTGAGCCCTTTTGGCTAGGCCTTTATCTAATCAGTCAAGTACTTATTGGAACCTATGCATCCAGTCTTATGTTAGGAACAGTGGGGGAGAAACAATTAATTATTATTAAGCATCATCCCTTTTGCTCAGGAAGGTACTGCATGGGTGAGAAAACAAGATTTAGATACACATGGAACCACTGTGGAATGGTACATTATAGTGATGCAGAGAATTAAAGTTTAATTTTTAATGCTGTTAAAATCTTACTAAAGGAAGGAAGGCTCTTTGCTCTTGAGATGTAAATTGACTCCAATTGTTTCATTGTTTAATGTAAAATTTATACCCTGTCTCCTCATTTCCAACCCCCAGTTTTCAACTTTCTACCTGGTTTCGATCATGTAAGAGGGGAGAGATTTTCCCTTTGCCCTCAGTGCCCCGATAAGGGGCAAGGGTATAAAACCTGGACTGTATCTCCACTTGGGCCAGTCTTCTCTCTCTCTGACCCAGTCAGCTCTCCCTGCATCTTGCATCCTCTCTTTATCTCCTTCTCTGTCTCTTTCTACCAAGCAATCACACCTAGCCTTTTATTTATTCACCCTGCCCTGTCCTAAAGTGCTTGTTGGCTCTCTGGAAGGAGGGAAAAGTTTTAACCTTTTTACTTTGTAATAATTTGTAATAAAGTCCTGAGCAGTTTTAAATTCCCAGGGAGCACACAAATTCCTTTGTTATTCAGTACCCCAAAAATCCTAGCGACAACAATAGTACATAATCAAGTAGTTAATTATGTTGTATAGACTTCAAATTCTATAGGAGTTCAGAGAAGGAGATCCATATGACTTGGAGAAAATAAAAAAGGACTTCACTATTATGCTTAATCCTTGAAGACCTGGTAGACTCTAACTTGGTATAAGAGAGAAAGAAAAGGTTAGCTTGAGTTAAAGCACAAAAGAATAATTGATGGGGGAGGGGGCAGTGTCCTGGAGTATACTCATACTGGCTGGTGAGAGTCGATTGTTAAATTATCATTACGATCACTGACAGCAAGGAAATCTATAAACACTAAGGAGTTTGAGGTATGGTTTTGTTGATAGTTGATCTGGGCTTAAGAATGTGATAGAGCTATTGTTAACAATGCATAATAAACTGAAAGGCATTGTGGGTACATTTTTTTAAATAGAGCCAGATATTAAACAATTACCAGTATACCCCTGTGTGCAGAAAACAATGAGTAGTTCTGAAAAAAGCAAAATAAGTCCCTTCTTATTGTTCCTCAAAAACCAAAGAAACACTCCAGAGGACTAAGGAATTAACAGCATTATACTAAAAAACACTGAAATAAGGATGTATTGAGAGATAGACGAGGGGAAATTTCCTAAAAGGAAGAGGGTAGTTTCACATATAAAGACTAATGCTAATCAGATAGTTTATTAATTTTAGTAAGTATTTCTTCTCTTTCCTACCTCCCCCCCAATCATAAACCTTAGACTATGCTACTCTTAGACCTAAGGATATAAAAACAACAAATCCTTTGCATATATGACTTCATAAATGCATCACAAGTTTTGACTCATGTCTTGCCCTCACCTGGAAGTTAAAGGTCTTAGAAAATATCCAAGGATCTTGCCCTCAACTTAAAAGTTAAAGGAAGTCTAAGGATAGCTCATGCTTTGTCTCCCATTAAAATTCTCATCCCTATCCCCATTCTTCATGCGTCATAAGGAAATACACTACAGTTTAGATATCTGAGTTAAACAAACTAGGAAAAAAATAAAACATAATATTGAGACTTCCCAAATGGCTGCTTGGTGTTTTCGTAGAGTTAGCCATCACTTCAATCGCTTCTGTGCTAACAGTCTAGTTAATAGCTTAAGATCATAACTTCATTTCCCATGTGCTTTGGGCAAAGTCTCAAGGGAAAAGGGACAGAATCATAATCACATCAGAACCCAAATCCACTCCAGCTCTTGAGACCTGCAACCCAAAGAACTCATAGAACTTGATAGAGTCAAGCTTGACTGGCTATGTTCCCCAAAGAGCTTCCTTATTCAAATGGCCAGAGTGCCATTCTGGACAGACCTAAGGTGCTCGTTCTGCTTCTCCTCTGGATGGTGGTTGTCCTTCAATCTCAAAGAAGACCATGACATCAGGGAGGTGATGCCATAACAAGCACTTTAATTGGATTTGAGTGAGGAGGGCCAGTGCTAAGTGCCCAGCTTCACATTCTCCCCCAGAGTCATCTAAGTCCAGTGACTGGATATGGATCAGGACAACAGGAGATGGTCCTGAATGTGAGTCAATCAGGGTGAAATGACTTGTCCAAGGACACTTAAATGTCAACTATCTGAAACTGAATTCAGACTCCCATCCTCCTGATTCCATGGTCAGTACTCTATTCACTCTGCCTCCTAGCTGCCCCTCCTTGGATAAGCTCCAGCAACTCACTGGATAAATTCCAGCAGCTCCCATAACCATGGTCTCTGACTTCCTGGACCCAGGAGGAATACATAAACCATGTAGGCTGACCCTCTCTCATAGCTTTCTGATGTGACTATCAGTGGTACTACAAGGCTCTCTCATGAAGTAGTTCAGACTATCTTTTGAATAATCCCTTGATAGAGTGATTCATGTTATTCCCATCATTTTAAGCTCTGGTTGCTTCTTCTACTTCCTCTGACTATATTAGAACATGCAGTTCTGGGTGGGGAAATCAAAAAATATGGAGGACAGATCTACCCTGTAAAGGCAGACTATGATACAAATACATAAATGTCTTTGCTCAGTTTTAGTGCAGTCACTCTCCTAATCAATGAAGATTGAGGGATTTATATGACTTAGAATTAAGTCCTAGGGAAGTGATTGAGACTCTTGGCCATAGTCACAGAGCTAATAAGCATCAGAGGTAGAATTTGAACCCAGGTTATCCTGATCCAAATTCTATCCATTACAATATCATGCCTTTAAAACAAAAAAAAAAAACTTGGTTTTTTTTTTTTGGGGGGGGTTGTTTTGTTTGTTTTAATTGGACCAATTCTTCCATCAGCACAGGAAACTCCTGGTGGGGAAATTCCCTTCATCAATTCAGGTAGCACTTGAACTGCAATTTAAGGTCTTAGAGAGTTACCTGGAGGCACTAAAAAGGAAAATAACTTGTATATCGAAGAGAAATTTGAATCCAGGCTCGTACTGAATTATAAAATCTAGCTCTTTATAAATTATATCAATTTGTCTGTTGTCATTACAAAACAAGGATAAAAAAAACTTGGTATTAGACTCAAGTATCTCATGAATTTTTAAGAAGTTTCCTCATTCTTAGGTTTTTTTGTGTTTTTTGGCTTTTGCAAGGCAATGGGGTTAAGTGACTTGCTCAGGTTCACACAGCTGGGTAATTATTAAGTGTCTGAGACTGGATTTGGACTCAGGTCCTCCTGACTCCAGGACCGGTTCTCTATCTACTGCACCACCTAGCTCCCCAAGTTTCCTCATTCTTGGCCAGCTGACTCCTCTGATCATCTCTTGTTTACCACAAATAACCACACTGATCAAACTTTGAAAATCACTTCAATATGACCATCTATGTCTCATTATTATGTCAAACATAAACCTTTTTTCAAATATTACTGTATAGTTTATAAGATTGAGGTGAAGGTAAAAATCAAAATTTCACACTCATATTTAAGGTACATTTCCACAATATAGCTATTTTAACCCTTTACTTATATATAAATCTACCTTTTACCAAATTTTTGGAAACAATGCTATAAATCCTATATATGCATTTTCTTCCATTACATCACCATGAGTGTCCAAAGTATGATTGGACTAAATTACATGGTGTCAGGAGGAGATGGTCTTTCTTTCTCCCTTCCTTACTTGATGCCTTTCTTCCTTCCTTCCATTCATCCATCTGTTGGTCCTTCCCTCCTCCTCCTCCTCCTCCTCCTCCTCCTCCTCCTCCTCCTCCGCCTCCTCCTCCTCCTCCTCCTCTTCCTATTCTTTCTTCTTTTTTATTCTCCTTTTCCTCCTTCCCCTTCTTCTCTCCCTTTTTACTGCATTACCTAGTATAGTACCTACATGCAGCAGGCAGTAAAGACTCATTAAATTATGCAGTGTTATGCTATGCTACCCTACAGAGTGCTGTTTTTGGAGACTATCTGTGGATGTTGGGCAAGAGATGCATGCTTCTTGGAGAGGCTAGACTTTTATATTTTCTACATGTAATGACTCAAAGACAAAACTCTACAATATTTTAGGAAAATCAGTGGTATGGATTTTTATCCATTGCAAATTTTTATTTTCTGTAAAGACTATCCAAACTAATCATGATAATCTGGGATAACAGCCATACAATGGCAACAAGACCCATCTAATCTGGAAAGAGGATGGTTGAGAAGGGAGATGATGAAAATAGATAGTCACCAAAGGGAGAGTGAAAGGAATGGGGTCTTTCCCCAAACATTTAGAAATTAGAAAGAAGTTGGAAATACAATAAAAGGAAATCAATAAAACTTTTTAAAAGGCATAACTAAAAGGGGAGAGCATTAAATAAAAACATAAATAAATGCTAAAAGTGCTTAAGTAAATGATGGAAGATATAAGTTAAGTCACTAATCACTTATTAACATTCAGAGCAGGTCTCCAGTCACCATGTTAAGTTCTAGGCATGAAAAAAAGAGGAAACAGTTTACATTGTCCTCAAGGAATTCACAGTCTAATGGAGAAGATAACATTTAAGAACTACATATATGCAAGGTATCTATAAGGTCAATCAAAGGTAATTACAAAAGGAAGGAACTAACAGTAGAACAGGATGGGGAAGGGAGGGAGGAAGAGGAGGGGTAAAGTCTCTTGCTGTAGTTAGGATTTGAGTTGATTCATAGGTGATTTATAAATCCCCAGTTTAAGGAAACTGGGGATGCTAAGGGTATATTCCTAAACTTTATTATCAAAGTCATAAAAGGTTACTACTCTGTTCTCCCACAAGAAATTCTTTGCTACTCCAGTGAGGGATGAAATGCAAGGTAGTAGGATCCTTGGTCTAACCCACCATGTCATTTCTTATTTCCCAACCAGTCAAAATATACTAGTCTAGCTTAATGGGTCCCAGGACAATCTTTTCACAAACAGTGGCCAGCAATTTTCCTTTCAATTCTCTCCTCATGCCTAGTCTAACAGAACCAATTTAGCTTTTGTCTTTAAGACATATATTTCTGCCTTTCCAACTAAATGTTTTGCATGCTTATTGATTAATGCTCTGTGTTGATTTTGTACGTGTTGCTAAAGGTTTACCATTATCTACGCTAAAACCTGGAGACCTCAACTAGTTTTGTTGTTGCTGTTGAGAAGTTAGGGGTAGGCATTTGTATCAAAATACTTTATTTATCCATCATTGTTCACATTTACAATATTAACATTGACAACATAAAATTCTACCATTTACAAAGAAAGGAAACAACAGAGAAAAATCCATTGGGATTTATTGAAAAACATTATTAAAATTGGCTCTGTTTATGTTACATTTCACTCAAAACTTATTCAGAAGTAATTCTTCTGAAAGTAATAAATGTATTAAAAGTTGATGAAGTTTAATTCCTTTATCCAATTATTTCTAAGTCATTCTTCTGTATTATCACAGGGTAAAAATAAACAAAAGTATCTCTCTTTCTTTTGTTTTAACCAAAAAGGACTGAAATGGTTGCTATAAAAGAAGTTGACCTGCTGTTAAGACCAAATATAGTTATGAAAAATAAAAGAAGATTTCCAGTAGTTTTAGGCAAATGAAAAATTTGAAATTTATAATACATTTGTGTAAAAATGAGGAGAGAAGAAATTTATCCTTAAATGAGAAAAACAGCTGCCTTGAAAACTGTACTTGACCCCTAACTCCCTTATATTTCAGATGCTCTGAATTTCATAAGGACTTTTGGGTAATAAACATGATGCTTCAGAGCAAGGACAATGGAAATCTGGGTAAAAAAAAGGAAAGAAAGAAAGATTTGCCAACACAATCTTTAAGAAGAGGTTATGGTAATACAATTTTGAGCATGGTCTATTTTTATGTCTTCTAAACAGATTTAAACCACCAAGATGGGATACACATAGATTTATTGCTAACATGTTAGAGGCTAAGTAGGATCAGGACAGGGGTTAGCAATGTGATGGTGAGAAGGTTGAGTGAAAAGGAGGAATGGGAATGAAGGGCGACATTCTACAACTAAATCCACTGGACCAAATTCTACCATGTTCTCCAGGGGACTGGAGCTGAGAAGCTCAATTTGATGAGGACATTCTGAAGGGAAAAGACAATAAAGAATGTCACTTTCAGGACATTAGATAATAAATTCCATTTTCATAAATTTTGTGGTGTGCTTTTGATATCTCTCTTGTGGTCCTGGGAGTTCTTAAGAGAAGGGGAGTCAGAAGAACATCAGGAAGAAGTTTAAATTCAGTTTTTGCATGCAGGTTTTCTTATATTCAAAATTCAAAGCTTCAAAAAAATGAAACTATAAATAAATAAAGCTTCAAGTGCTGGGGGAAGGGAAAATCCTCACTTTCTCAGAGCTATGTTTTAAATATATTAGTTATACACAGCATGCCCAGAAAGTATGGCAAACTGGTGAAAGTGTTGCCACTCATGGTCATACTTAAAAGAGAGCTTTGTATCTTACCCCTCCTTCCTTTTTCCCTTCCATGAACTCATTTTCCTTTGTTCCTCTCACTTTTTCACTTTTTTGAGCTCTTACTATTATTGCAGAGTACTATCAAAGGATGTGTTGATAAAAACTCATTGCATTTTAAGCTGCCACTTTCTTTGGAAGACTTTGAAGGAGGAGGTATCTATTTTCCTTTATCACAGCTGGGAAGGGACCTTGGAGGTATCTTGCCACAAAACTATAGAAATCAGAGCTGGAGGGGGGGCCTTAAATATTTATCCAACCCAACCATCACAACCTCTCATTTCAAGAATAGTCAACTGAGACCTAAGGAGGGGGAATGCCTTTGCCCAAGGTCACATAGCTAGTAATCAGTAGAGCCAGCAAACCCATTGAAAACTCTCTGTGTTATCTCTTACATGTGTCCATGTGTCTTTCAATTCGTCAGTGGTATTTTCTAATTCACTTGCAATATACAATTCATTATTAGTGAGGTATTCTGTTTATATCCACCATATATCTCTCGACATTCTTCTGTGAATAATTATATTTAATTATTTTTTAAGGCAATGTGTTTAAGTGACTTGTCCAAGGTCACACAACTAGGCAATTATTAAGTGTCTGTGGCCACATTTGAACTCAGGTCTTCCTGACTCCAGGGCTGAAGTCTATCCATTGCACCACCTAACTGCCCCCTGAGTAATTATATTTAAAGTTGGAAGGTAAGTTTTGTTTTGATTCTTCATTGACAGTAGGATATCATACTTTACAACCATAAGGTACAGAGAGGTAATATGGAGAACAGAAACAATTAGCAACTTTAGCAAAGTCGTAGTATATAAAATAAGCCCTCATAAATCCTCAACATTTCTATATATGACTGGAAAGATACAGCAGAAAGAGCTAGAAAGAGAAATACCATTCAAAGTAACCTCAGAAAACACAAAATACGTGGGAGTCTACCTGCCAAGGCAGACTCAAAAACATTTTGAAAACAATTGCAAAACACTTCTCACACAAATGAAATCAGATTTAAATAACTGGGTAAACATGAATTGCTCATGGATAGGTAGAGCTAATATAATAAAAGTGACAAGTCTACCAAAATTAACTACTTGTTTAGTGCACGCAAAATTCCAAAAATTACTTTAATGATGGGGCGGCTAGGTGGCTCAGTGGATGGAGCACAAGCCCTGGCATCAGGAGTACCTGAGTTCAAATCCGGCCTCAGACACTTAATAATTACCTAGCTGTGTGGCCTTGGGCAAGCCACTTAACCCCATTTGCCTTGCAAAAAAACCCTAAAAAATTACTTTAATGAGTTAGAAAAAAATGTAAGTAAATTCATATGGAGAAATAAAAAGTCAAAAATATCCAGGGATTCAATGAAAAAAGTGCAAAAGAAGGTGGCTTAGTCTTACCAGATTTAAAATTATATTATAAAGCATCAGTCATCAAAACTGTCTGATATTGGCTAAGGAATAGAGTGGTGGATCAGTGGAATGGACTAGGTGCAATAGCAGGAAACGATTATAGTAATCTGCTGTTTGATAAACCCAAAGAGTCCAGCTATTGGGATAAAAACTCTCTTCAATAAAAACTGTTGGGGAAATTGGAAGTTAGTATGGCAGAAACTTTGATTAGACCAGCATCTCCACCCTATACCAAGATAAGATCAAAACAGATACAGGATTTACACATAAAACACAATATTATAAGTAAACTAGAAGATCAAGGAGTAGTTTGCCTGTCAGATCTATGGAAAGGGAAGCAGTTTATGAACAAGGAAGGGATGGAGAATATCATTAAAAATGAACTAGATGATTTTTATTACATTAAATTAAAAAGCTTTTGCACAGACAAAACCACTGTGATCAAGATCAAAAGAAATGTAGTAAATAGAGAAACACTTTTTGCAACTAGTATTTCTGACAAAGGACTCATTTTTAAAAGATAGAGTGAGAATTGAGTCAAATTTTCAAAATAACAAGCCATTTCCTGATTGAGAAATTGTCAAAGGATATTCAAAGGCAATTTACAGATGAGGAAATCAAAATGATCCATAGTCATATGAAAAATTGCTCTAAATCACTACTTATTAGAAAAATGCAAATTAAAGCATCTCTGAGGTACGATCTAACACCTCTCAGGCTGGCCAATATGACCAGAAAGGACAATGATCAATGTTGGAAGGGATGTGGGAAATCTGGGACACTAATACATTGTTGGTGGAGCTGTGAACTCATTCAACCTTTCTGGAGAGCAATTTGGAATTACGCCCAAAGGGCAACAAAAATGTGCATACCTTTTGACCCAGCAATACCACTACTGGGTCTATACCCAGAAGAGATGATGAAAAAGGATAACAGCATCACTTGTACGAAAATATTCATAGCGGTCCCGTTTGTGGTGGCAAAGAACTGGAAATTAAGTGAATGTCCTTCAGTTGAGGAATGGCTTAACAAACCGTGGTATCTGTATGTCATGGAACATTATTGTTCTATTAGAAACCAGGAGGGATGGGAATTCAGAGAAGCCTGGAAAGATTTGCATGAACTGATGCTGAAGGACATGAGTAGAACCAGAAAAACCTTGTACACCCTAATAGCAGCATTGGGGTGATGATCATCCTTGATGGACTTGCTCATTCCATCAGTGCAACAATCAGGGATAATTTTGAGCTATCTGCAATGGAGAATCCCATCTGTATCCAGAGAAAGTATTGTGGAGTTTGAACAAAGACCAAAGATTATTTATTACCTTTAATTTAGGGGAAATACTGTTATCTTATTATGTAATTTTTCTATCTCTTATACTTTATTTTTCTTCCTTAAGGATATGATTTCTCTCTCATTCCATATAACTTAGACCAATGTATACCATGGAAACAATGTAAAGACTGGCAAATTACCTTCTGCGGGGTGTGGAGGTGGGAATCAAGAATAGGGAGAACATTGTAAAACTCAAAATAAATAAAATCTTCCTTAAAAAAAAGATGTCAGGGGTGGCTAGGCAGTACAGTGGATAAAGCATGGCCCTGGAATCAGGAATACCTGAGTACAAATCCAGCCTCAGACACTTAATAATTACCTCACTGTGTGGCCTTGGGCAAACCTCTTAACTCCATTGCCTTGCAAAAAAAGATGTCATAGCTCTTGGATACAAATTTCACATGTTTACTGAACAAATGACCATTAGCAAATAACTCTATTTCCCTGGATCTCAGTTTCTTCCTTTCTAAAATGGAGAAGTTGAACTAGATGGCTGCTGAGGTCCCTTGCAGATCTAAACATAAGATCCTGAGGTATTGTGTTTACTTCTGGGTGACATTTTAAAATGTTCTCTCATAAACTGTCTATACAAAATTTCCCCCCTGATGCCTTATTTTGGTATGGATATGATCCTGGATGCTCAAAGGTACAAATAACAGAGCACATGATATTGATTTCAAAGAGCTGTGATTTTACAACAATAAGATAAATAAAACCATTAAAATTACTACTCAATTTTTTTTTGGTTTTTGTGAGGCAATTGGGTTAAGTGACTTGTCCAAGGTCTCACAGCTAGTGAGTATTAAGTGACTGAGGCTGGATTTGAGTTCAGGTCCTTCTGACTCTAGAGTCGGTGCTCTTTCCAATAGATACCCTGATACTACTCACTTTGCAAAGTATGAAATAGCCCAAATTCCTGCTTAATCCAATTTATTTTTCATCTTATTGTCCAGCACCATCTTTGTGTATGTAAATTGACTTATGAGGTGCCTATTGAGAAACAAATCATAGCCTAATCAGTAAGCCTTTTTCATCCACATTACTTCTGTGTGGATGGTTAGAAGAATTTATTTTAAAATATTATAGATTTTATTGAGATGGCCTTGGAATATTCCGGAGGTTAATGCTATCTGTAAAACAAGAGTTCTAGGAGTATTTATTACTAACAAAAGAGAATAGTTTTCATGACACTGCTGAGCATATTAGTCAAGCAAATGTCTCTCTGTTTGATATCTTAATGGTTGTAAACAATAGACTTGTGATTTTGTTAAGTACAGTGCCTAGAACAAAGAAGCTAATAATTACACAGTAATTTGCACTGGTCAAGCTACAACTTATATATTATATTTACTTTTGGGTTCCTTATTTCATTTTATTTTAATTTTATCTTTATTTTTTGGTTTATTTATTTAATTTGAAATTTACATTTTTTCCCCAATCTCACTTCTCTCCCCCCACTCCCCACTGAAGGCATTCTGTTAGCCTTTAAATTGTTTCCATGGTATATACATTGATCTAAGTTGAATGTGATGAGAGAGAGATCATATCCCTAAGGAAAAAATAAAGTATAAGAAATAACAAAATTATATAATCTTATTTTTTAATTAAAGGTAATAGACTTTGTTCTTTTTTCAAACTCCAAAATTCTTTCTCTGGATACAGGTGGCATTCTCCATCGCATACCCCAAATTGTGCCTGATTGTTGCACTGATAGAATAAGCAAGTCCATTAAGAGTGATCATCGACCCCATGCTGCTGTCATGGTGTACAATGTTCTGGTTCTGCTTGTTCATCTCATTCAGCATCAGTTCATGCAAATCCTTTCAGGCTTTTCTGAATTCTCATCCTTCCTGGTTTCTAATAGAACAATAGCGTTCCATAATGTACATATACCACAATTTGTATAGTCATTCCCCAATTGATGGACATTCACTCAATGTCCAATTCTTTACCACCACAAATAGGGATGCTATGAATATTTTTGTACAAGTGATGTTTTTAACCTTTTCCATCATCTCTTCAGGATATAAACCCAGTAGTGGTATTGCTGGACCAAAGGGCATGCACAGTTTTATTGCCCTTTGGGCATAATACCAAATTGCTCTCCAGAAAGGCTGGATGAGTTCACAGCTCCACTAACAATGCATTAGTGTTTCAGATTTCCCACATCCCTCCCAACATTGATCGTTGTCCTATCTGGATGTGAAGTGGTACCTCAGAGATGCTTTAATTTGCATTTCTCTAATAGCTAATAATTTAGAGCAATTTTTCATATGACTATGGAACACGTTGATTTCCTCATCTGTAAATTACCTTTGCATAATATCTTTGATAATTTGTCACTTGGGGAATAGCTTGTTTTATAAAAAAAATTGTCTCAGTTCTCTATATATTTAAGAAATTAGTCCTTTGTTAGAAATACTATTTGTAAAATTTGTTTCCCAATTTACTAATTTCTTTTGATCTTGATTACAGTGCTTTTATGTATACAAAACCTTTTTAATTTAATGTAATCAAAATTATCTAGTTTCTTTTTAATGATGTTCTCCATCCCTTCCTTGGTCATAAACTGCTTCCCTTTTCATACATCGGACAGATAATCTATTTCTTGATATTCTAGTTTGCTTATAATATTTTTCGTGTCTAAATCCTGTATCTGTTTTGAACTTTTCTTGGTATAGAGTGGAGGTGTTGGTCTAATCAAAGTTTCTGTCATACTAACTTTCAATTTCCCCAACAGTTTTTATTGAAGAGAGAGTTTTTATCCCAATAGCTGGACTCTGGGTTTATCAAACATCATATTGCTATTGTTATTTCCTGCTATTGCAATTAGTCTATTCCACTGATCTACCACTCTATTTCTTAGTCAATATCAGACAGTTTCAATGACTGATGCTTCATAATCTAATTTTAGATCGGGTAGGG
This sequence comes from Macrotis lagotis, assembly GCF_037893015.1. Lineage (NCBI taxonomy): Eukaryota > Metazoa > Chordata > Mammalia > Peramelemorphia > Peramelidae > Macrotis > Macrotis lagotis. The sequence continues at coordinate 23,818,995 of NC_133666.1, forward strand.
CTAAGCCACCTTCTTTTGCACTTTTTTCATTAAATCCCAGGAAATTCTTGACATTTTATTTCTCCATATGAATTTACTTACAATTTTTTCTAGCTCATTAAACTAATTTATTGGAATTTTGCTTGGTAGGGCACGAAACAGATAGTTTAGTTTTGGTAGAATTGTCATTTTTATTATATTAGCTCTACCTGTCCATGAGCAGTTGATATTTGTCCAGTTGTTTAAATCTGATTTTATTTATGTGAGAAAAGTTTTGTAATTGTTTTGAAAAAGTTTCTGAGTCTGCCTTGGCAGGTAGACTTCCAAATATTCTATATTCTCTGAAGTTACTTTGAATGGTATTGCTCTTTCTAGCTCTTTCTGCTGTATCATGCTAGTCATAGATAGAAATGGTGAGGATTGATGAGGGATTATTTTATATACTACAACTTTGCTAAAGTTACTAATTATTTCTAGTAGGTTTTAGGTGACTTTTGGGGATTCTCTAGGTATACCATCATGTCATCTGCAAAGAGTGAGAGTTCTGCCTCTTCCTTCCCAATTCTAATTCCTTCAATTTCTTTTCCTTTTCTTATTGCTGAAGCTAATAATTCTATTAAATATTGAATAGTAGTGGTGATAATGGGTATCCTTACTTCACTCCTGATCTTATTGGAAATGCCCCTAGCCTATCCCCACTGTGTATAATACTTGTTGATAGTTTCAGATAGATACTGTTTATTATTCTAAGGAACAATCCATTCATCCCAAAACTTTTAGTAGCAATCGGCACTGTATATTGTCAAAAGCTATTTCAGCATGTATTGATATAATCATATGATTTCTGATAGGTTTGTTATTGATATAATCAATTATACTAACACTTTTCCTAATATTCAACCAATCCTGAATTCCTAGGGCAAATCCTACTTGGTCATAATGCATTTTCCTACTGATAACTTGTAATCATTTTGTTAAGATTTTATTTAAAATTTTTGCATCTATGTCCATCAGAGAGATAGGTCTATAATTTTCTTTCTCTGTTTTAACTCTTCCTGGTTTAGGTCAGGGCTATATTGGTATCATAGAAAGAGTTAGGCAGAGTTCCAGCTTCATCTATTTTTCTAAAGAGTTTATATAAAATTGGAACCAATTGTTCCTTAAATGTTTGATATAATTCAACTGTGAATCCATCTGACATTGGAAATTTTTTCTTAGGGAGTTCAATAATGGCTTGTTGACTTTCTTTTTCTGAGATAGGGTTATTTACTCCTCATTTAACCTGGGCAACTTATATTTTTGAAAATATTCATCCATTTCACTTAGATTATCAAATTTATTGGCATAGAGTTGGGCAACATAGTTCTGAATTGTTACTTTAATTGCCTCCTCATTTCATTTATGATACTAGCAATCTGGTTTTCTTCTTTCTTGAAATCAAAATAACAAGAGGTTTTTTTCAATTTTATTGGTCTTTTCATAAAGCCAACTCTTGGTTTTATTTATTAGTTCAATAGTTTTCTTGCTTTCAATTTTATCAATTTCTCTTTCAATTTTTAGAATTTCTAATTTGGTATTTAATTAGGGTTTTTAATTGTTCTTTCTCTAATTTTTTTTTACTTGCATGTTTAGTTTATTGATTTCCTCTTTCTCTAATTTATTCATGTAAGCATTTAAACATATAATATATCCAATGACAGCTGCCTTGTCTGTGTTCCATAAATTTTGGTATGTTGTTTCATTATTGTCATAATCTAGGATGAAATAATTCTTTCTATTATTTTCTGTTTGATTCAGTCATTCCTTTTCTTTTAGGTTTTTGCAAGGTAAATGGGGTTAAGTGGCTTGCCCAAGGCCACATAGCTAGGTAATTATTAAGTGTCTGAGACCGGATTTGAACCCAGGTACTCCTGACTCCAAGGCCGGTGCTTTCTCCACTATGCCACCTAGCCGCCCCTCAGTCATTCTTTAAAATGAGATTATTTAGTTTCCAATTAGTTTTGGGTCTATATCTCCCTGGCCCAATATTGCACGTGATTTTTATTGCATTATGCTCTGACAAAGATGTATTCACTATTTCCGCCTTTCTGCAATTGATTATTAGGTTTTTATACCCTAGTACATGGTCAATTTTTGTGTAAGTGCCATGTACTGGAGCACAAAATTTATATTCCTTTCTATCCCCATTCAATTTCCTCAGTAGGTTTATCATATCTAGATTTTCTAGCAATCTATTTACCTCCTTAACTTCCTTATTGTTTATTTTATGATTAGCATTATCTAAATCTGTGAGCAGGAGGTTGAGGTCTCCCACCAGTAGAGTTTTGTTGTCTATGTCTTCCTCTAACTCCTTCAACTTCTCCTCTAAGAATTTGGATGTTACACCATTTGGTTCATACATATTTAGTATTGAAATCATTTCCCTGTCTATGGTACCTTTTAGGAGTTTCCTTTCTTATCTATTTTAACACTATTTTTATAGCTGCTTTGTCTGAGATAAGGATGGCTATCCCTGTTTTTTTCACTTCAGCTAAAGCAAAATATATTTTGCTCCAAATCTTTTACCTTTACTCTATATGAGTTTCTTATAAGCAGCATGTTGTAGGATTCTAGTTTTTAATTCACTCTGCTATTTGTTTACATTTTAAGGAAAAGTTCATCCCATTCACATTCAAATTTGTAATTACTAACTCTTTTTTTAGGATTTTTCAAGGCAAATGGGGTTAAGTGGCTTGTCCAAGGTCACACAGCTAGGTAATTATTAAGCGTCTGAGGCCAGATTTGAATTCAGGTACTCCTGATTCCAGAGCCAATGTTCTATCCACTGTGCCACCTAGCCGCCCTAATTACTAGCTCTTTCTTGCCTTCCATGCTATCTTCCCTCTGCTTGTATTTTCCCCTTTTTTCACTTTATCCATATTCCCCAGCATTTTGTTTCTGAATACCACCAACTTCAGTGGGTTTGTCCCCCTAAATCCAACCCCATCCCATTTCTTTCCCTTTCCCTTTGCCCCTTCTTCCTTCCCTTCCTTCTGTTAGTTCCCCTTTTCCTATCCCTTCCCCTTTCCCCCTTTTAATACTTGAAAGATAAGTTTCTTAACTTAACTGAGTGTATGTATGTTAACTTTAAGCCAAATCTGATGAGAGTAAAATTCAGGTGGTTCTCACCTCCTCCTTTCTTCCCCTCTATTGTATAGGTCCTTTGTACCTCTTAATGTAATGAGATTTACCCCATTCAGTCTCCTCCATCCTCCTATCTCTTTACTGTCCCCCTTTGTAAGGAGGTATTATTTTTTAGATCATTCTATCACTGTCATGGTTAAGTCATGAGTGTCCATTATTTCTGGCTAAGTATATTCTCTCTAATAGAGTTACAATTCTTGAGAGTTATGAGAGTCTCTCTCCCACTGGGGATATAGCCATTTTCATCTTATTGGATAGCAGTTTTTTTTTCTTTACCCTTTTTTTACTTTTTCATGTGTCTCTTGAATCTCCTGTTTGAAGTCCAAATTTTCTATTAAGCTCTGGTCTTTTCATCTGGAAAATTTTGAAGTCTCCTATTTCATTAGATGTCCATCTTTTCCCCCTGAAAAAGAAGGTTCAGTTTTGCCAGATAGTGAATTCTTGCCTGTATTCCAAGTTCCCTTGCTCTTTAGAATATCACATTCCAGGCCCTTTGATACCTTAATGTTGATGCATCCAGGTCCTATATAATCCTTACTGTGGCTCCTTGGTATCTAAATTGTTTCTTTCTGGCTGATTGCAGGATTTTCTCTTTTATCTCATAGTCCTGGAATTTGGTCACAATATTCCTTGGTGTTTTCATTTTGGGATCTCTTTCCAGAGGGGTTCAATATATTATTTTAATAACCATTTTCCCTCTGGTTCCATGATGTCAGGGTAATTTTCCATCACTAAATCCTCAGGTTTGTAGATGTTCTTCTCCTAGCTTCTTTTCTTGGTTTTATAGATCAAATTTCTGTTAAAAGGTTTGCTTCATATTATATAAAAGGGAAGATCAGGAGACCTTAGCATAGTATGTCTTCTCTCCACCATCTTGACTGGGAAGTCTGGAGCCCACTTCTTACCAAGATTTGGGTTCCCTATTTTAAAAGATACAAACTTCTGTATTAGATCTAGTTCCCTGTCATCAGCCATTTTTAACCCATTTTTGTATCCCCAAGGCTTAACAGTGCCTGATACATAAGAGGCAGTTACCTTGCTTCCACAAAAGTCCTCTTCATTACCTCATCATGACATGGAAGCAATTTTGGCTACTCCTTTAACCCAGCCGTTAGAGCTCATGAGGGATATAAAGCCCAAATCCTCATCAGGGATAGAGTGTATCTAATGAGGGATGTTAAAAATTCATTTCCCTAATGTATTGTTAAGCAAATGAAAAAGACTAACTTTTTCAGTGATTAAAAATTTTCTCCTTTTGTCCCAGTGCTGAATATTTTGGTCCAAATTTGGCCCAAAATATGAAATTTATAAGGGATCAATTGTAGCTGTAGTTACTTTCTTCCTAACTATCCTAGAAACAATGAACCTAAAAAAAATATGTAAATAAAACTTGCAGAAAGAATGTATTTTTCAACATAAGATGCTCCCATACCAAAAGAGTTAAACTGAAAAGGAGAATGCAAAAGAAAACCATTAAAAAAATCAATCCATCATGTTCGTTATCACAAATAGTAGCTACAGTGTTGAATCAGAGCTGGAATTTGAGCCAGCTGAAAGTTTACAGAAGACAAAATTCCAAAAAGAAGCCAGTAATTAAACCCATGAACTTAAGGGTCTATATGCAAATGTACAAAGTATAGATGAGAAAGCAAGATAAACCAGAAATCCTAATGCAAGCAAGCAGACCTGAACTCAAGTATCACCGATAACTTATTAGATTAAAACACTGATATGGCTATGGATGAGTATATAATATTCAAACGGTATGGTTGTCCTTTTTTTTTCCAGAGGATCAAGATGACATCATTATGTTGTGCTCAAGATGCATATAAACTGGGAAGGCTGTATCATAGGTTGGACAGAAACAGTCCATTTAGTTCACTTAGAGTGGAGATGGTTCTAAATGGTTCTTTTGAGCTACTTCAACTCTTCTTTGCTCATAGAGCACAGTACCTTCTTTGTTGCAGGCAGACCATGCTTAGTGGTCCTATGTCAGTGTCTTTCATATCTCACAATTGATTCCAAAGTTCTTCAGAGACCTTGAAAGTATAAGTGTCTTCTGACCCCCATGAGGATGTGTACCTTGTATGAGCTCTCTCTAAAATAGTCTTTCAGGCAAATGTACATTTAGCATTTGAACAACATGACCAGCGTATTGGAGGTGAGCTCTTTGCAGCAGAGTTGGAATGCTTGATAGTTCAGCTCAAGAATGGACCTTATTGCTCAATACCTTATCTTTCCAGGTGATCCTCAGAATCTTCCTAAAGACAATTCAAATGGAAGGGTTGTAGTTTCCTGACATGGCCCTGGTAGACTGTCCAGGTTTTATAGGCATACAGCAATGAGGTCAACATAACAATTCTGTAGACCTTCAATTTGGTAGGCAGTTCTAATACCATTTCTCTCCCACACTTTGCTTAGGAGCCACCAAAACACTGAGCTGGCTCTAGTAGGATTGTGTCAGTCTCCTCATCTATGTGTTTTTCTCTGAGAAATATACTGCTAAAGTGAGTGAATTTATCTAGAGCATTCAAATTATCTCCATTTGCTGTAAACGGTGATTCCATGCATAGTTGGTGTAGTGTTGGTTAGTAAAGAAACTCTGTTTCCTTGGTACCAATTGTTAGAGCAAAATTAGCACAAAATAGCAGAGAATCGATTCATACTTTTTTGCATCTCAACCTCAAGGTTGCACTGAGTGCACAATCACCTGCAAACAAAAAGTCATATACCAACTCACCCTCCACTTTAGTCTTGGCTTGTATCTTTTCCAAGTAAAATGACGTACATCGGTGCAGTAGCATATGTTCAACAACATTGCTGAAAACATACTAAAAAACATGGGAGCAAGCACATAATCTTGCTTCACTCCATTGGTGGTTGGGAAATCATGACAGCATCATCCATTATCCAGAACCCATGCAGGCATGCCACCTGAAACTGCTATATGATACTGATGAACTTCTCAGAGCAATCAAATTTTGTCATTCAAACAAGTCTATAATACCTCTGGCAGGATGGGGGAAAAGAACACTAGAAACCATGTTTAACAAAAACTGCTTTGCTAATATTGAGAGGTGTTTTCCAACCAAAATGCTTAGGATGGTTATCAATGGGTCATAATCATTCACGTTCTTTCCTCTTCATTTATAACATAACATCTAGTTCTAATATTAACTACAAACTAGTTATAATACTAATTTAAATCTAGTTCTAATGAGGGGCAACCCTTGTGCAGGGGTTAGAGAGTCAGTCCTAAAGTCAAGAAGATGTGAGTTCCAAGTTCTACCATTGACACTTACTAGTTTATGACTGTGAACAAGTAATTTAATCTATCACTCCTCTGGGCAACTCTCTTAGTCTATAAGGTCTGGAGAAGGTCCTAAACTGTAGAAGGAGTTTCCTTATTCCTCTACCAGTCTTATAATAGTGAACATACTGGATTGCATGAGATAATGTATATAAAGTGTTCTACAGATTTTAAAATTATATAAAAGCTGGATATTGTTATTACTACCCAAAAGTTCCCTATATAAAAACTGGATAGTTATTATGTTACAATAGGCCCCTACAACAAGGAAATCACATGTACAATCTCTCTCCTAGTGCCAAAAACCATATATAGAGCAAGAGACTTAGTTGGACTGCATAGGACAACTTAGAAACCCTTGTCCCTTGTTGATGTCAATAAACAGGTAAAGGTAGATAGAGAGATAAGTAGAAAGGGAGACAGAGACAGACAAACAGGTAATAGATAAATAGACAGGGACAGGCAGGCAGGCAATACAGGTAGATAGAGACAAATGGAAAGACAGGCATATATCCCAATCAGCTGGCTGATTAAATTGTATAATTTAGTGCCTCAGGGAATCCTTCCCAAAAGGATGTCAGCATCCACAATTCTCTTCCTTAAAGTGCAATCAATCAAAAACTGGTAGGTACATGGGAGATGTAGCCATGTTCCCTTGAAAGATAAAAATGGCTCATCAGCACTAAGTCCAACCACCTATCAACCTTGGGTACTCTATATCCTATACTTTCCCAAACTGCAAGTAGTCCTTGCATTAAAAAAAAAGCCTACTGGCAGGCAGCCAGCTCGTTTCCATCTCTCTGCTCTACCAAGTCTCAATTACTCTGAGGCCTCTGACTCAGGTGAGTGGGTTCCCTACTACATTGGTCAAAAGGCTCATAAATCAGTGGAGTTAAAAAAAATAACATTATCATAACCGGAGGGCACACTGCCCCTTTAATGAAGTAAGCATGAGGGCTATACCTCACCCACCCACATCCCTTTGAAATTTGTGTGGTCTCATAAGAAGATTCCCCAAGGAAGATGGAATTTTCTGCAAGTCCCCTTTCCCCCTTCCATTTCTGCATATTAGGTATTCCACACAGAGCCCCTTGCTGCCCTGTGGACATTTGGATTGGAAAGTAGCCTATGTGAATGTGTGTGTATAATGGTCCTTGTAATATAGTGACTTTAGTCCAGTCAGCTAATAATCTACTCAGAGGTTTATGTGATTCCAGTCCATTGAACTACATAACCCACTTTAGAGTTTGAATAGCAAGTCAGCCTCTTTTATAGTAGGGCAGGGAGTTCACACAGTGCCACCACCATCATCAAGTGCCTCCACTTCTCCTTTGGGCTCCTGATAAAGTCCATATTTCATGGCTTTACACCTGTCCTCCAACTGATGTCTAAGACTCAGGAACATTGCCTATGACTCTTAGAGCTGCTGCATTCCCAAGATCCCCAAGATGTCAAGGAGAGCTGTGGCCATCCAATCATGTGGGGCATCACTTGGGCAAATGATGCTTTGCATCTTTTAGCCTTGGCAAACACATCCATTTCCCTTGACCCTCTGCATGGTGTTGAATCTCATTAACTACTGACTACATGTCCATGGAAGAAGAGAGGTCCCGGAATACCGGACCTTGAAAGGCTGACCGTTTGATTTGTCAAAGCTCCCTCAGCTGCTTCTCTCACAAAAAGAATGACTCGAAAGGAAAGTAAAAGAAGTAAGAGACACAATATTTTTTATTAAACATTTGTACTTGACTGGCATTATTCTGTACTATTTTGTGCTTTTGTTAGGAGTGCCTTTCAGTGTGGTATGGGTGAAAATGGCTATTTGAATAGTCAGGAGCCTAGAGTTTGAGTCCTGGACCTGCTGCTTATGGTCTGACCTTGGGCAAATCTCTCCTTCATTCTTTGTCATTGGGTAGGCTAGAATCTTGGACCCTTCCACTTGGCAGTTGAAGGTCATTTAAGTCTTTCCCAAATGAGTGTTGGCCTACTTTTGCAGGGTTATTATACATCACTCACTTTCCCATGCTCTAATATAGCCATGCCGGCCTTCTTGCATCACTCCTACTCCTGTCTACATACCTTTACACAGAGTGTCTTCAGTGCCTGGAATGCATTCTCCTCTGCTTCTTAAAATCCCTGATTTCTTTAAAATCTCAACTGAAATGGTACCTTCTACATGAAGTTTTCCCTGATTTCTAGATACTAATACCTTCCCCCCTCAAATTATCTTGTCATCACTTTGGAAATACACTTAGATAAATACTGAATCCTCTAAAAGGCAGCAAAAGTTCCTTGAGATCAGGAAGTATTTCATTTTTGTTTTTAGCTCTCCCATGACTAGCACAATCCCTGGTATATAAGTGCTTCAAATACTTTTTCCTTGTTTAATTATGTTTCTATAACTATCTCAGGTGTGAATACCCATGACCTAGAAACTTTTGGGATGCTGCTGAGCCAAGATTTCACTTTCTTCCCTCTCTCCTGCTTTTTGGGGTTTTTTGTTTGTTTTGGTTTTGTGTGGCAATGTGGTTAAGTGACTTGACCAAGGTCACAGTTTGTAAGTATCAAATATCTTGAGGCCTTTTTGGAACTCAGGTCCTCCTGAGTCCAGGACTGGTTCTCTATCTACTTCAGTACCACCCAGTTGCCCCCCTTAACCTGTTTGTTTTCTTAGTGATATCCTATCCCAATTGATGGTAATCATTACTGAAAATGTTCATTCAGTTACAATCCACCCTGATATCTTTTCCAAGAAAATTTGGGGATGAAGAATAAAGCAGGATGAAGACAGCTTCCTGGCAAAAATGTCTCGAGTAAGACTTCATGTCATCTGGTGAGTCAACTAATTCGCACCTCTACCTGAGTCTTGCTTCCATGAGACATTATCAAAACAGTACTTAGGCTCCAAGGTCCTAATAACTGATTTTATATAGTAAAATAAAGATTACAAAATACATATATATATATATATATATATATATTATCTGATTTGATGTTTTCACAACAGCCCTCTGACATAAGTATTTGGGAAATTATTTAAATTGTTGTGGTTATCCAGCCTTAAGTTGTATCTAACTCTTGGTGACCCTATTAGGAGTTTTCTTGGCAGAAGATACCTGAGTAGTTTTCCATTCCCTTCTCTAACTCATTTTACCAATGAGAGAACTGAGACAAACAGGATTAAATGACTTATCCAAGGCCCCACAGTGAGTGCCTCATTGAAATTTTATTCCATTCAAATCAACATATATTTCCAAAATGCTTACTACAAACAGAGAACTACACTGGAAGCTAAAGATATAAAGACAAACATGAAACAAAAATAATGTCCCTGCTCTCAAGGAGCTTGCATTCAACTGGGGGATACAACATGTAATTAGATAAAACCATGCAAGATCATTTGAGGAAGAAGAGTATTCATTAGGAAGGTCAGGGAAGAATTTATAGAAGACATAACTCCTGAGCTTGGTCTTAAAGGGCTGAGTTTAGGGTTAGGGTTATGAAAAAAAAACCTGAGTCTCAAAGGCATTTCATGATTCGTCTCTGCTTGCATTGTCCATGGTAAGGAGCAGAATCAGAATTTGAATTCATGTCTCTCTCCTGATTCCAAGATTGTCAATTTCCACTATACAGTGCTGCCCAGATGGTAACAAAATAAACAAGGGTTTCCTATTCTATGTATTCAGAATATCTTGTTGTTGATTATGTGTTCCATTTCCTACACCACAGGTAATACTAGTGAAATTTATGAGTTGTTATTTTAAAAAATCACCTTCTACATGACACTGGTGACTCATTTTGAGTCCACTGAAATTCTTAGATATTTCTTATACAAACTGCTATCAGATCAAACTTGTCCTAACTTGTACTTGTGAAGCCAGTGAATTAAATCCAAATGTGAGAATATACATTAATTCCTATTATATTATATTTTATTGAATTCATTCTCAGGTTCCGGTCTGTCAAAAGATTTGGAGACCTTGGCTTGATGGCTCAGTGTATTAAAGATACCTCCTGATATTGTGCAAGTTGAAATTTGATGATCATGTCCTCCATGTATATACTTTTGTCTTAATCAATTGGTGAACATGCTGAACAGTACAAGATGGAGTAGAGAATCCTGTGACTTTTCATTGGAACTTCTCCTTCTTAGTTGAGATCAAGTCATTAATAATGACTCCACACGTCTGGTAATTCAACCAATCCCCTATCATTCAAATGTGCAATCATCTAACCCACATTTCTCCATCATTTCCATAGGAATAGCATGAAATATTTTACCAAATACTAGGATGAAATTTAGTCAAATTATATTTGTGATATTCCTCATGTCTCATTCTCCCTACATTGATCAGATTGTTCTATACCAATGATGTCAACTTCAAACAGAAATATATTCCTGTAGGGCATTTACTAACTTAGAAAATCACAAATTAATGTTATCTATGTTGTATTATTATTTATTTCCCAAATACATTTTAATCTGAGTTGAACCACCAAAGGGATTTTTGTCACAGTCAGCTTGGCACCTCTGCTCTATAATATGCCTCTTCCTCTGGTTCCTGTATTTCTTCATGGAAATGTGTAACTCGACTTTTGAGGGTGTCTAGATTTCTAAAGATGGAGAGTAGGAAAAGCCTCCTTGGTTGGCTAGCTTGATCTTTAAAGGTAGGGTGCTAGAGTTGGCCTCCATATTTTCTTAGTGTGGCCTATTGGCATTACTCAGCACGAATGCCACAAACTGAATCCATGAGAGGGGAATAATTGCCTTCCCCTGCTCTCTTCTTTTGTCTATGATGGTTGTCTTCAGCGGTTGATCCCTACTAAACCCAGAGTTCAAGCTATGGCCATCTTGGAGCCAAGATTGCCCATGGGATAGTATAGCAAGCTACGTATGCCAGTCCTGAGAAGTTAGCAGGCTTGAGATTCGAACCTAAGGTTGCACTTGGAATTGGGACTGTGTTCCATGAGAACTGAACTAAACTAGCTTCCTAATCTCTTTCCTATCCCCAGAACCTAATGTGTAACGGAGAAGAGGGATTATGCCTCCCAAGTGTTAGGGGAAGTGCGCCTATTTGCAATTATCTTTTGAAGTAAAAGTTCCACTGTGTTGCTCATGCATATCTACTTACAATAGAATTCTGGAATTCACACAATCCAGACTCCTTTTACCTTATCCTTTCTCTAGCATAAACATTGCATAAACAATCCAGTCCTCCTGATTCATATCTGGTCACTGAACTCAGATAGACCAAAAGAGGAAAGTGAGGTTGGTCACTTGGAACAGCCCTCTCTCATTAAATCCAGTTCACCTGCAAGTCAGAGCATCACCTCGCTGATGTCATGGTTCTCTTCAAGAACAGAGGCCAACAACAAAACAACACCAGTAGTAGTATTCTAAGGCACAAAGTATAGCCATCCAACTTGATGGTCTTTTCATGGGTTTCACGAATGGTCTTTAGTTCATCTTGTTACTTAAACCTTCTTCATTTGAGTATATTTAAGACAAAGATTTTATCAATGTCTTTTTTCCTATATTATGCCTACTCTGGACTTCTGGGTTTCTAGTATGCCCTTTCTTCTACACTGTAGCTAATATATGTAGTATTCATGATGGCATATCCACACAGGCAGCCTTCTCCCTTGCCTACGCTTTTAAAGTGGATTTTGCAGAAGATTTCATAATAAAAAAGAGATATTTTTATATTTAAAGATAGGTCAGTTATGCTTAATGGGAGACATTTATGATTACAAACATGGAATTGGAAGGAAGGAGCAGCTAGAGGACACTAGGAAAGATGGTAGCAGATATCTCCAAAAGATGACCTAGTTGAAACTTTGAAAACAAAGGACAGGAATGAAAGAAGACATATCAGTAGAGATACTGCCTGAGTCTTGGACCCAATGGTCTTGAGGTTATGTCAGGAGAAGGAAGCCCTGGGACCCTGATGTTTCTATAAGAAATCATGGATGGAACTTCTAGATGATCTGTCATTTTGCAGTTGTTAGAGCACTGACCTTGGAGTCAAAAGGACAGGAGTTTATATGTTGCCTCAGACCCTGGGCAAATTCCTTCACCCTGATTGCTTCACATCCAGGGCTATCTCCAGTCATCCTGATCATATCTGGCCATTGGACCCAAATGACTCTGGAGGAGAAAGTGAGACTGGTGACTCAGCAAGTCCCCTCACCCACATGCAATTCATATGCTCATCATGGCATCACCTTCCTGATGTCATGGGCTTCTTCAAAAATTAGGGACAAATATCATCATCAGCTTAGAGATGATAAAGAAGACTTGGTTTATTACATTTTGGATCACTGAGTTCTCAGTGGCACCAACTGGTGAGGATGGGTAGAAATTAGAAGTTTCTAGAATGAAAGTTTCTAAACAAATGAGAAAAAAATATATAGGAAGAGGTGGTACAGAGAGAGTCTTTCACTGGAAAGACTAGATCCTAGAAATGATAGAGATCAAATTATATTTCAAAGCAACAATTATCAAAACTATTTGTTACTGGTTAAAAATAGAGTATAACAAATTAGATATATACAATCAGAAACAAACCTAGTAACATAGTGCTTAATAAAGCCAAATATCCCAATTAGTGGGGTAAGGGCTCACTGTTTTGACAGAAACAACTGGGAAAATTGGACAGAAGTCTAGCAGAAATTAAACATAGACCAACTCCTCACACCATATACCAAGATAAAGCTCAAATTGAATATATGGCTTAGATATATAATAAGATCAACTCATATTCAAATCAAAGGAGCAAGGAAGAAATAATGCACAAATACATCGGCATCCTTTTGCATCTACTGAGAGGGAAAGATCTCATAACTGAAAACTGAGGAGAATAGATCACACAAGCTCATAGAAATTAATCATTTTGATGACATAAAATTTAAAAGTTTTTACACAAAGAAAATTAGGAGATTTTCTCCAAATTAGGAGAAAAAGAAGTAACTGGGGACAACATCTTTATAACAATTTCCTTGATGAAATCGCATTTTCAAAATATATAAAAATTTATATACATACATACATACATATATATATATATATATATATACATATATTTGTAAAACAAAAGCCATTCCCTGCTAGACAATCAAAAGATATGAGCACCTAGTCCTCAAAGGAAGAAATCCAAGTTTGTCCACAAACATGTGAAAAAAACCAAACAAATTAAAAAATATGAAAAAATACTTCAAGATACTAACATTTAGGGGAGGCTAGGTGGTGTAGTAGATAAAACACACCGACCCTGTACTCAGGAGTACCTGGGTTCAAATCCAGTCTCAGACACTTAATAATTACCTAGCTGTGTGGCCTTGGGCAATCCATTTAACCCCATTTGCATTACAAAAAAATTTTAAAAAGATATTAACATTTAGAAAAATACAAATTAAAGCAACTCTGAGATTCTGCCTTAAGATCAGATTATCAATGATAACAAAAAGAGAAACAAAAGCAATAAAGGGGCTATGAGAAGAGGTTCATTAATGTTGCACTGTTGGTAAAACTGTAAATTGTTCTCCCTATGCTATAAAGCAATTTGCAATCATATCCTCAAAGTCACTATTGTAAATACTATTTGACCCAGTCCTATATCCCCCAAAAAACAAAGAGTAAAAGTACCCCTATATATACTCATATTGATAGCAGCACTTTTTTCTAGTGGTAGAGAGCTGAAAACAAAAAGACTGTTATTTAACTGGGGAAAAGATGAATAAATAAGTGTCAATGCAATATTATAAGTAAAACTATAAAACCTGAAAAAATTCAGTATACTCTAGTGCAGAAAGAAAGACAAATCAGCAGATACAAAGATAAATGTAATCTTTTCCCTTTGTTGCATCACTGGGAAATCTAAAAGGCATGGTTTTAGAGAAGCCCGAGGAGTGTGATCTTAACTTATACAAAGTAAATTAAGCAGGATCAAGAGAACAATTTATACAATAACAACAATGTAAAGATAAGCAACTTTTAAAGACTTAGAACTTTGATCAGTGCAAAGATGAATCACAATTTCAGAAGTGACAGCCATTTCCTGACAGAGAAGTGATGGACAAAAATGCCAAGTGAACCATGCAGCTTTGGGGATTTATTTTACTTGACTATAAACATACACTCATAAATAAATATGTATATATGCATATAAATATATTTGTTACAAGATCTTTGGGTTTTTTTCTTTTCTTTTCTTCCTATAGAGTAAATGGAATGAAACAGAAGGATAGAAATAGGGTAAAATCAAAGAAAAGAGAGTCATTGAGAAATCTTTTTTAAGGCAAAAGAATAGAAGTAAGGTCAGATGTGAATTCACTTTGAAAACTAAAGGCTGAGCTTATTATAGAAAGAGAGAGGGGTCAAATTCTTACTATAGTTTTAAACTATTAAGCCTTAAAATTTCACCAAGATTTTAAGAAACCTTGTATGCTTGAAAGGAAATCCAGGTATACATGACAGATCTGCCAGTTTCATGTACGATTCTCAAAAAATTAGTATAAAAATGCAATATAAACACAAATATACAATGAATTAGACTTCCAGGAGACCCAAATAGGGAGAGATACTAATTATATGAAGAGATTGACTGATAGAATAAGAGGAGTAATAGGATTAAAAGTCAGAATGACATTTAACATTGCATTCAGTAAGAATGAGAAAATTCATAGGATTTAAGATACAGAACTGGAAGGAACAACATCACCATCATCATCATCATCACATTTCTAAAGAGCTTTAAGGTTTGCAAAACACATACATATAATATATATATATATATACATATATATTATATACATGCATATATATAGATATATAGATTTATGTTTATATAAAATCTTATTTAGTCCTCACAATAACCCTGAGAGGGAGATATTCTTACTATACCCATTTTACAGATGAAGAAACTGAGGCTTGGAAAAGTTGAATTATTTCCCTAGGACCACCGAGATCCAGTTTGAGACTAGATTTGAACTCAGGTCTTCCTGATTTCAGATCCAGGACTCTATTACTTCACCATCTAGTTCCTTCAAAAATAATTTAATTTAATTCCTTCCCTTGGTATATTACAAAGTTAAAACTCAGGGAAGCAAAAGTGATTTGCCCAGGGTCACAAAGCTAGTAAATGGCAAGGGGAGGATGCAAACCCAGGTCCTCCCAGTCTTATGTCCTTTCAACTATATTATAAAGGGCCTCATTTAGTTCAACCTACATATTAGCAGGATACCATCTACATCCTTCACATCAACCTTACTAAATGATCACCAGGGTCCTCCAACTCCAAATCTATTGTTCTTTCTAACCTTTAAAGTCAGAGGTTGTATTGTTTCAGTCATAAGCTTTTGTTGATTAGTAGTTGGAGTGCATCTAAGCATAAATTTACATCCATATAAATGTATATATAGATATTCTCAATAAAGTAGTATATATAGATAGATAGATACATGTGTGTAGGATATACACAAATATTTTCATTTCCCTATATACAAAATGTTGGAGAAATAGTAATAGACTGGGAATCAAGAGAGCCACATGCTAGTATGGGCACTATAATCAAAAAGAAAAAGAGAGCAGAGGAGGAAAT
The DNA here is from genome assembly GCF_037893015.1 of Macrotis lagotis. Lineage (NCBI taxonomy): Eukaryota > Metazoa > Chordata > Mammalia > Peramelemorphia > Peramelidae > Macrotis > Macrotis lagotis. The sequence goes on from NC_133666.1 coordinate 23,835,066, forward strand.
AAAATTTACTGGCCAAAACTGTACTTGTAAGATTACCACCTGGCTAGAAAGTCATTGGGTTCAAATGGACATTTAAAGTCAAGCCCAACCCAGAGGGAGTTTCATTCCAATATACAGCTAGGGTTGTGACCCAGAGATATATTTAGAAATATGATGAAAATACATGTCCCAATCTAAAAACATCATACTCTCTGGGTGCTCCTTTTTTGTGACATCTAGAAAAAGAAAGCAATGAATCATCTAAAAGTAAAAATTACTCTCTTTTATGGTGACTTCAAATAAAATTTAAGAGAATCAACCATAAGTCCTCTAGGAGTAAGGAGATCAAAATTGTATATGTAAGTCAAAAAAAAAGATGATCTATAAATGTAAGCAGCCAGACTATAAAAAGAAATGATAAATGAAGCACTCAGATGAATCAAGGATGACCTGTGTCTGTGCTCTTTAAATTCTAGGAACATGTTGAACCATGTTTTGATTGGTGATAGTCACAAAGACCTGTTGTGAGCAAGAAAAAAATATTTAGCACTAGGAAGCATTATACATTATAGCTTTCTTAAAATATTTTTATTTCATAAAATGTTTCCCAATTATACATACATTTTATATATTCTCTTTTTTAAAAAAAATTTGAGTTCCAAATTTTCTCCCTCTCTCTTGCTCTTCCTCCATCCCTTACGAAGGTAAATAATATGTATAATTATACATCTGAACTTATGCAAAACACATTTCCTCACTAGCTATGTTGCAAAAGAAAAACACACAAATGAGAAAAATAAATTGAAAAAAGTCTTCTTCAATCTGTATAGTTCATCAGCTCTCTCTCTTGAAGTGAGTAGCACTTTTCATCTTAGGTCCCTTGGAACTGTATGGGATCATTGTCGAGATCAGAGCAGCTAAGTCTTTTAGAGTCAGTCATTTTTACACTATTGCTGTTGTACAGCTTATATCTTGATGTTTAATATAGGGTTGGTTGGTTCTTGTTCTTTGTTATCGAAGAAGGCCAAAATGACATCACCATGTTTGCAACAAATGACAGTGTGTCTGATTGTGGTTGATAGACCAATATGAGTTAGGAATGTTCTACCACAAGTTGGGCACAGATAGTCCATGTGAACACCTGGGGTGGGTATCCTGAACTTATTTGTGTCACCTTTTCTTTTAGCTGTTTCTAGTGTACCTTTCTCATAGAGTGCAGCACCCTCACTGATGAAGGCACACCATGCTGGGTGGTCCTGTGCCACTGTCTCCCATGCTGTATAGTCAATTCTAAAGTTCTTCAATGAGACCTTCCAGGTGTCTTGGCATCACTTCTTCTGACCACCTTGTGAGAGCTTTCTCTGTTAATTCTCTATAAAATAGTTTTTTGTTTTTTTTTTTTGGCAAGCATATGTCTGCATTCTAATGTATCCAGCTCATCCTAGTTGCACTCTCTGTAGTAATGTTGGAATGCTGGGCATTAGCTCAAGAAAGGAGCTCAGAATTTGGTATCTTCTTCTGAAAGATGATCTACAGAATCTTCCTAAGACAATTTAAATAGAAGTGATTCAGTTTCCTGACATGGTGCTGGTAGACTGTCCAGGTTTCACAGGCATATAGCAAGGAGGTCAATATAACAACTCTGCAGACATTCAGTTTGATAGTCTAATATCTCTTCTCTCCCATACTTTCTTTCAAAATACTGAATTAGCTCTGGCAATGCATGTTTCAACTTCATTGTCATTGTGTACCTCCTTGGAAAGGACACTGCCGAGGTATGTGAACTTGTCCACAGTACTCAGAACTTCTCCATTTGCTATAATTGATGGTTCCACATATGGATAGTGAGATGCTGGCTGATGGAGTAGCTGCATCTTCTGGGTGTTAATTGTTAGATGAAAATTAGCATGAGCAGCAGAGAATTGATCCATACTTTGTTGCATCTCAGTTTCAAAGGCTTCATTGAGTGCACAATCATCTGCAAACAGAAGATCCTGCACCAACACTCCCTCCACTTTGGTCTTGGCTTGTAGCCTTTTCAAGTTAAAGAATTTGCCATCAGTGCAATAGCTGACCTTGAGGTCATGTTCATCCTCATTGAAGGCATCTGATAAGATGACTGAAAACGTCATGCTAAAAAGTATGGAAGCAAGGACAAAGCCTTCTTTGGTGACTGGGAAATCTTGAGATATCATCCATTATCTAGAACCAGGGCATGCATGCCATCATGAAATTGATGTACAATACTGATGAACTTTTCTGGCAACCAAATTCTGACATAATTTTTCATAAACCTTCATGAATGATGCTATCAAAGGCCTTGGTCAGATCTACAAATGTTGTATAGAGACCTCTGTTTAGTTACTGGCATTTTTCTTGGAGTAGTTGGGCAGCAAACAGCATATTGAATGTTCTCTACCCTTTCTGAAGCCTCCCAGGAAGGTGACCAACTTCCAGATGAAGGATCAGTTTATTGAGGACTCTGGAAAGAATCTTACCAACAATGACTAAAAGAGAAATACACATGTGATTGTCACAGGACAATATATTCCCTTTACATTTATAGAGAAGGACAATGGAGGCATCCTTGAATTCTTGGGGGATAATCTCTTCATGCCATACAACCTGGAAAATTTCAGTTAGTTTTTGGATGAGCAATGGACCCCTGCCCCCACCTTGTAAATCTCAACTGGAATAGAATCAGCACCAGGTGCTTTGTCATATGAAAGGAGCTAATGGCATTCAAAACCTCTTCTTCAGTTGGAACTTCAACTAAGGACAGATTGATATCAATTTGAGGTAAGTGATCAATGGTTTCTCGTTGATTGATGATGGTCTGTTAAGAACACTCAGGAAGTGTTCAGCTTATCTCTTTAGGATCAAGTCCCTATTATTAATCAATGTGGCCTCATCAGCACTGAGTAGTTGAGATGCACCATAGGTCTTTGGTCCATAAATTGCTTTGAGGGCATCATAAAAGCATTTTGGTTTGCTACTGTCTGCATAAATTTGAATTTCACCTGCCTTCTTACTGAGCATTTCTCTAAGCTTCACTTGGACTTTTAATGGAATTAAATACTGACTTCTTAGAAATGGATGAATTATCCTGTTGGCAAAACCTGTGACGTTCTTGTTTTTTTCTTTTTGCAGTTTCTATATTTCCCCATAATTTTCATTGAAGTAGTCTTGGTGTTTGAACCAAGTGTTCTGGACCAGATGAGCAAATGCAGTGCTGTACACCAGATCTCTGAATGTTGGTAACTCCTTTTCTGCTCCACTGTTGCCAAATGTGTGTTGGCTCAGTTTTCCCTACAAGTAAGCAATAAACTATTCTTACTCAGAGAGACACTCTAATATCTTGACATTAATTCTTCTAGTATTCATTTTGCCTTGGGGCCACCACTTAGGTTGAGCATAAATCTTTAGCTTAGAGAGGATGAATCTGTGATCAGTCTAGCACTCTGTACCACACATTACCTTTGTCACTCTCACATCCTGTCTATCTCTTCTCCTTATAATCACATAGTCTGATAGATGCCAATGTTTGCTAGGAGGGCACATCCAGGAAGTTTTATTGCATTTAGGTAAATGGAAGATACTATTTGTGATGAGAAGGTTATGTGATGCCTAAATCTTCAGGAGAAGGTGACCATTGCTGTTGCAGTTTCCATCTCCATTCCTCCCAAGGACCACCCCTACCATGTCTGGTAATCTGAACCTACTCCAGCATTGAAGTCACCCAAAATTATAAGCTTGTCTTCTTTTGGCACATTGAAGATAAGGGTCTCCAGGTTTTCATAAAATTTTTCTTTAGCTTCATCAGTGTTCGTTATGGTGGGAGCATAGGTACTGATGATAGCAGCATGGCATTTTTCTGGAAGTGGTAATCTCATTGTCATGAGCCTGTCATTCACTACTTTTGGTAGACATTCAAGAATGCTAACTAGATTAGCTTTCATTGCAATACCTACTTCATCTTTACAGAATTCCCTTTCACTGCAACCACTTCAGAAAAAATGTGTATCCAGTTTCAACTTCAGTAAGCTGGCCTTCATTTGCCAGTCTTGTTTCACTCAGGATACCATACCTGCTGAGTTCTCCCTCAAAAAGAATTGTTTATCTTTCAGGTCTATTGGATCTTATGCTATCTATGAGTGTGGGCATTTTCCACGCACTGATGGTGAGTGGAATTTTCTTGAAGCAGTTTTTGTAGATTTCTTGTGTCTCAGTTACACTGTGGGATTCCCCACCTTCTGCAATAAACAAGCCAGGGTTGGTTCAGTAGACAATTTTTAGGGCACCTTTTCTAGCCCCTTGCTAGCTTCAGGAGGTAAGCAGTGCAATACTTTAAAGGGTTTCTCAGTCACCTAGGGGGCTATAGAATCTTGTGCTTTTTTCAGTGGAGAAACAACCCTGGGGCACCTGTGTGCAGGGTTGTGACTACAGCTCCCAGTGTATCTGCACCTGCTGTTTCATCACTTGCTTGTCGCCACAGGACTTTGAGGAATGGTTATGAGTGATGTCTTTTGTTGAGTGCATAAATTGGATTTAAGTGAGGCAGAGCTGCACGAAAATCATTCACCCCACTCTCCCTTCCAAAGTCATCATGATCCAACATAGCAAGACAGAGTCAAGACAACTGGTGATGGCTCTAGATACAATGGATGACCTTGGCATCTTTGATGTCTAACCAAACTCTAAGCACTCCACAGCACCTGCTTCAGCTGGTTTCATGGCCATTGGAACAAATTGTTCTCCTCCATCCATTTCACCAGTGGAAGACTTCACATGTTTGGAGTTGATATCCCCTACTACTCACTGATGGGTTTGAGACTCCCTCAGTTACCCTCAACCTGGTTTAGCCTGCTTGACAAAATGGTTTACCACGGTCTGGCCACCATGCATGCTACAGCTTCTTGGAGCCACAGGTCAGAGCTAGGTGGCTCAAGTAGACATCAAAGGTAGAAAGGAAGAGGGCTCAGAAGCCTTCACATGAAGGTACTAGTCTTCCTTGAATGCACCCTACACCCCTGGTTAATATATAGAGGTATTAAGAAGGATGTTGGTTTGGTATTGAATAACAAGATGCCTGAAATGTTGAGCAGTTGTGAGTTTAAGGGTTATAAAAGATACAAAACTCCCATGGAAAATAAGAATGCTTAAATATTCTCAATGTATGGTTTCCATCCTTTATGTTTGTAGCTTGGAGAGAAGGAAACTAACTGACATCCAAAATAATTTTTAATGAAAGAGGGAGAAAGTTTGGAACTCAAATTTTTTAATAAATGAATGTTAAAACTGGTTTTAACCTGTAATTGGAAAAATAAATATTAAAAAACAAAAAGAAAATTATTCAGAAGGCAAGCCATTTGATGTAGGTTATACATGTGCAGTCATGTTGTGAAAGAAAATACAAACTCAAAACCCCCAAGAAAAATAAAATTTTAAGAAGTATACTTTGCTTTGCATTCAGATTTCATTAATTCTTTCTTTTAAGGTATATAGCATTTTTAATCATCAATTCTTTAGATTGTCTTGGGTCATTGTGTTGCAGAGAATAGAAAAATCACTCACAGTTGATCACAGCATAGCATTACTATTGCTGAGTACAATATTCTCTTGATATTGTTTATTTTACTTTGTTATTTAATGTTATTTAGCATTCATATAAGTCTTTCCTGGTTTTTCTGAGCATTCTGCTAGTTATTTCTTTTTAGAGAAAAATTTTCTTCATTTACCTTTGCAACTCCTTTTCCAATTGGTCAATTTTAATTCTGAAAGAATTTTCCATTTGACCAATTGAGGTTCTGAGAGAATTATTTACTTTTCACATTTGTCCAGTTGTATTTTCCAAGGATTTGTTTCCTTGTTGCAAGGTGTTAGTTTTCTCTCCCAAATTTTCCAATTGATTTTTAAACTCCTTCCTGATTTCTTCAAGAAAGTCTTTCTGGGCTGGAGAGCAAATCATATTCTCCTCAGAGATTCTAGATCTCTTTGAGTTAGGGTTTTTGTCTTTGAGGAAGCTTTCAATGGACCCCCCCTTTCTACTGGCCTTTCTTCATTTTCCTGAGATCTTGTGTTGGGGAAGGAGTTGTTTCACAGAAGTTTGGTATTGAGATCCCTAGAGGCTTTACTCACTGAGTTTAATAACTCCAAGTGGGCCTGCCAGTAGGGGGTGCTGATTGCTTTCTCTGGAGTGTCTGTGACCTTGATTTGAGGCCCTTTTTTGGAGGGTATGGGCCGAGCTGCTGGATACTTTTATCCTTTAACAATGTGGGCTATGCCCTGGGGCAATGTAATTACTCTCCCTATTCACAGCTGAGGGAGCTCTGCTGCTCACACATGAGCCTGAGGTTGGGGGTGGGATGTTACTGTGTTTGTTCTGGGAAGAAGTCTCCACTGAAGTGAAAGTATGGAGTCTGAGGTCCTCCACACCAGAGGAGCCCAGCAGATTGATGTCTGCAACTCTCCACACTGGAACTCTCCCTCCTCCAGCCCTGCTGGAGTGCCCCAGACTTTCAGTCCCACAGCCAACCCCTCCATGCCCCAGTTGGCTCTTAGACCACAGCTCACACAGTGGATGCTTCTGCAGGTGATCCTAGGTTAGTCTGGCTCTCCTCCCTCCTGGCAGGGTTTCTGCTCTCTGCACCCAGTTCATCCACAATTCCCAAAGACAAACCTTGAGGTAGATGTTCTTCTCCTAGCTTCTTTTTCTGGGCTTTGTTGATCAAATTTCTGTTAAGAGCTTTGTTTCATAGTCTATATATGAGGGAAGATCAGGAGACCTTAGCACAGTGCCCGTCTTCTCTCTGCCATCTTGGTTGGAAGTTGCCTAGTTATTTCTTGTAGCACAATAGTATTTCATCAAAATCATAGACAATTTATTCAGCCATTCCTCAATTGATGGACCTCTTACAATTTCCAATTATTTGCCACACAAAAGTTGCTATAAATATTATAAATATGGGACTTCTTTCTTTTTCTCTTGTTATCTCTTTGGGATACAGACCTAGTAAAGGTATTGTGGGTTCAAAGAGTATGCATGTTTTATAGTTCTTCAGGAATACTTCCAAATTGCTCTCCAGAAAGCTAAATCAGTTCACAACTCCACCAACAATTCATTAGTGTCTCAATTTTCCCACATTCCCTCCAATATTTTCATTTTCTTTTTCTGTCATATTAGCAATCTGATAGGTTTGAGATCATCCCTCAGAGTTGTTTTAATTTATATTTTTTGAAGCAAAACTGATTTAGAGAATTTTCTTATATGACTAAAGATAGCTTTGATTTCTTCATCTGAAAACTTCCTGTTTATATCCTCTGATCATTGAGCAATTTGGGAATGGTTTGCATAATTATAAATTTGATTCAGTTCTCTATATATTTGAGAAATTAAGCTTTTTTTCAATGAAACGTACTATAAAATTATTTCACAGTTAATTATTACTGTGTATTCCTGTGTTTTTCTTTAACTACCACCTCCCTCAATCTGCCCTTTCTTCTATCAGTCTTCCTTCCTTCTCTTCATCCCTTCTCCTACTTTCTGGTATGATAGGTTACTTGTCTACATCCAAGTGATTGTGTATGTTATTTCCTCTTTGAGTCAATTCTGAGTGTTTCCTCACCACCACTTCCCCTCCACTGTAAAATCTCTTTCACTCCTCTTTTAAGTCATATAATATATTCCATTTTGCCTCTCCCTTTTCTCTTCTCTCAGGGAATTCTTATTTCTCACCCCTTAATTTTATTTTATTTTTTACATAATCATCCCATCATATCTAATGTACACTGGTGTTCTCTGTCTAAGTATACTCCCAATTTCCCTAGTGATAAGTTAGTTCTTAGGAATTACAAGCATCATCTTCCAATATAGAAATGTAAGCAGTTTAACTTTCTTGAATACCTTATGATTTCTCTTTCCTGTTTACTTTTTTATGCTTCTCTTGAGTCCTGTAATTGAAAGTCAAATTTTCTATTCAGCTCTGGAATTTGCATAAGTAATTCTTGAAAGTTCTCTATTTCATCAAACATCTATTCCAAACCTGTCAACCCCTGTTCCAGTCTGCAGAGGATTATACTCAGTTTTGTGATATTTTGGTTGTAATCTTAGTTCTTTTGCCCTCTGGAAGACTGAATTCTAAGTCATCTGATTCTTAAATATAGAAACAGCTAAACCCTGTGTTTTCCTGACTGCCTGCATGACATTTGGATTGCTTATTTCTGACAGATTGTAATATTTTCTTCTTGGTCTGGGAGCTCTGAATTTTGGCAACAATATTACTGGGAGTTTTCACTTTAAGATCTATTTCAGGAGATGATCAGTTTATTCTTTCAATTTATTTTTTACTCTCTGGTCCTAAGTCTCAGGTTAATTTTCCTTGATGATTTCTAGAAGGATGACATCATCTAGATTCCTTTTTTGATCATGGTTTTCAGGTAGTCCTATAATTCTGAACTTATCTCTCCTCTATTTTCCAGGTCAGTTGTTTTTTCAATGAGAATGAAATTTTCTATTTTTCCTTATTTTTTCAGTTTTGTTTTATTGTTTCTTGATGTCTCATGGAGTCATCAGCTTCCACTTACCCAATTCTAATTTTTAGGGAATTATTTTTCTCTGAGCTTGGTACCTCTTTTTCCATTTGGATAATTCTACTTTTTTAAGGAATTTTCTTCAGCAAAATTTTGTGTCTTTTTTATCATTTGGCCAGTTCTACTTCTAAGGTAGTTCTTCTCTTCAGTGAATTTCTATACTTCTTTTACTGTTTGCTCAATTTTGTTTTTTAAGGTGTTATTTTATTCAGTATTTGTGTGCCTCCTTAACCAAGCTGTCAACTCTTTTTTCATGATTTTCTTGCATCACTTTTTTTTCTTTTCCCAATTTTTCCTCTCTCCCCTTATTTGATTTTAAAAATCATTTTTGAGATCTTCCAGAAACTCTTTTTGGGCCTGAGACCAATGCGCATTTTTTTTTCCTTTGAAGCTTTGGGGGTAGCAGTTTTTGATTTTGTTGTCTGCTTTTCAGTTTGTACTTTTATATTCTCTGTCACCATAGTAACATTCTATAGTCAAATTCTTTTTATTAGTTTGTTTACTCATTTTTCAGCCATTTTTTTTACTTTTAACTTTATGTTACAGTTGGATTCTGCTTCCTAGATGGAAGGGCACTGCCCCAAACTTCAGGGTTATTGAACAGTTGTTTTCAAAATTAGTTCTGGAGGTTCATAATTTTTCAGTTCTTATGAGGCAATATGCTTCAAGGAGAGATATTTTTACTACTCTCCTGGCCTGTGTTCTGGTCTTTGAGCAACCCCAAGCACACTTTTCCTGAAATTGTGACTAGGGGACCAATTTCTCAATACAACACAATGTCTGTTTCAACTGCCTCCAGGGGCATTGGAACAAATTGTTCTCATCTGCCTATTCTTCCAGTGGAAGTCTTCACATGTTTGGAGTGGACATTCATTAGTTACCCTCAACCTAGTTTAGCCCATTTGCCAATATGGTTTTATCATGGTCATTAAACATGCTACTTGGAGTCACAGATGAGAGTTGGATGGGAAAATAAGCAGCTCTGTAAAGGGTTTCACTAGTCATCAAACCATATGTTCAAATCCTCCCAGAACATCCCATTGTACCCCACCTCTGTCCCCATATGGGTAATGTAATAGGGTCCCCCACTCAGTGTCAACAAAGAGTTTCCTGTCATCTTCTAACCAATTGTCTAACACCATTACCATCTGCGGTCTCAGAGCTCCTGAAGTAGGTGCTGCCAGTTGAGTTGCCCCCAAGGCTTGCTGCTGTCTTGCCAGGACAAGGCTTAAGCTGAATTGCACTCCATTTCCATCTAGATCTGACAAATCTTTCCTGTTGACCTTCAAAGTTATTTGGATCAGGAAAATTGTTTCAACTTGTCCTTTTAGTGATTCTGGCACACCAGAATTCATTATGATACATTATTTTAAAATTGTTTTGAGGGGAATTTGGGAAAGCTCAGGTGAGCCCCTGCCTTTTCTCTGTGATTTTGACTCCACCCCTTCAATTTCCTTCATATTTCTTAGTACAGGTTTCTAGTTTAAATGTGCTAACCTATTTACACTCTGTCATCTCAGATTAAAATCTACATACTTGCAAAAGTTTCATTAAATTCAGCTACCAAAAGGGGTTTAAAAATTCTGACTGAACACTGGGAAAGGGGGAAAAGTTTACAACTACTACTAATAATAAAATTGCATTGATGGAATACCTGAAATTGTAGTATTCCAGAGGGTGTAAGAAACTCTTAGTCAAGCTCTCTCTGTAGGCCAGCTACTCCTGAGGAGTAAATGCACATTTGAAGGAACATTAACTCAGTTCACTAAGGAACAATTTAGTAAATTACTGTTCCATTAATACATCTTAATAAGTGTCCAACTTATACCTGGGGAGAAGCTAGTACACTTTGAGTAAGTGGCATCTAGGCTTTTTCTGAAAAGGCTTGCTGGCAAGACTTGGGCTCAGGGTTTAAATGTATCTATCACCACATGAAAATGGCAACTGAGTCAATAGTAAATGGAAGTCTTCTGAATGCTACATCATTTTCACTTTTCAATAAACTCATTAGAAAAAAATCAGTCAATAAGGTCATCAAATGATCATTTTTACCAGTTAAATTTAAGAACCATATCTCTAGATGTGCCTTTGATAGTTTCACACGACTCATTAATAAAGAGTTTGATCAATGGCTTGGATGAAACTATCAAAAGCATACTTATCATATTTCAAAGAAGCATAACATCACAGAATTCCAGAGTTGGAAGAGATTTCTGTGGTCATCTAGCCTATACCAAAGAAAGAATCTTCACTGTTAAACATTCAATAAGTTGTTAACTGACCTTTTCTCCAGGATCATCAGACAGAGAAAACCCACTTTAATGTGTGTTCTGAGGTAGCCGATTTCACTTTTGGAGAGTTCTTATTACTAGGAATTTTTTTATAATTTTCTAATTTCTGAGAAGCCTGAATTTGCCTCTTTGTATTTTTCCACATTCTTTCTAGTTTTTTTTGGTATCCAGCAAAAACACTCTAATCATTTTTCCATATAATAACCTTTCAAATACTTTAACACAGTTAACAAATGACCCCAGTCTTTCCATGTCCAAATTAAACATCCCGGATTCTTTCAAACTTATCTGGCAAGGGGTTTCATCATTTTGGTTGCCCTCCTCGGCATAATCTCCAGCTTAATGTGGCTGGAGATGAACACAATATTCCAGACATAATCTGTACAATCCAGAATCCAGAGAAACTCTTGGTTTCTCATTTCTGAATGCTGTCTTTCTAATTGGCAGTCTAATAAAAGATTTCCTTTTTGATTACTTATGATGTTGATGACTACAAATTGACCTTGCAGTTCATTTGACTCCACAGACCTTTTCCAGACAAACTACTTTTGAACCACATCTTTCATATCCTATACTCATGAAGTTTTAACCTAAGCGTATGACTTTAAATTTCATCTAATTAATTATTAAATTTCATCTAATTAATTTCAGTCCAAAGTTCTTACCTGCTAAGATCTCTTTTTGGCTCTGGCTGTCATCCTATGTATTAGCTATCCCTCCAAGCTTTGTGTCATTTACAAATTCAATAAACATGTCATCTATGCCTTTAAGTCATTGCTAAAAATATTAAGTAAAACACAAGGTCAAGCACATAGTCCAGAAATGCTACACTGCAGTCTGCCTACCAAGTTCATATTGAACCATTAATAAGTCTTTGACTTAAACTACTTGATTAGTCTCAACTTCAGCAAGTCCACTTCACTTCATCTTCTCCATAAGAACAGTAAGAAGAATTTTATCAAATGCTTTGCTTAAGTTTAGATGAACCATACCACTGTGCCTTCACCCCATGTGCCAGTTTAGTGACTGTCAAATGAGAAAATAAATTCATGCTTTGTAACATGTTTGGGGCCTTTTATTTCTCTACAATCACTCTTTCTTCTTCTAGAGGATCATCCATGATCCCTTTAATGATTCATCCTGGAATTTGGCTAGGAGTAGTACAATTTGCTTTTCCCAATCTCTTCCCTTTTTTGAAAATTTAAATACCATTTGCCATTCCTCAATCTAGTGGTACCTCTCTTGTGCTTCATCTTTTCAACAAACACTGACTCAGTGCAAATAATGAAACACTCCCTATTCATGAAAATCTTACATTCTAAGGGGGGGGGGTAAGGGAAAAACACACACACATTCAAGCAACATCAATGTAAAGTTAATAAATGCAAAGTAGTAAATCAAATGCACGTTAGGGAGGGAATTAGCCATTGGTTAGATCAAGAAAGGTTTCATGCAAAAGACAGTATCTGAACTATCTCTTAAAAAAAGAAATGGGTTAAACAAATAATGGATAATTGAAGCCCCCATCATTAGGGTTTTTTTAGGTTTCTGCAAGGCAAAAGGGGTTAAGTGTCTTGCCCAAGGCTACACAGCTAGGCCGGATTTGAACCCAGGTACTGATGACTTCAGGGCCAGTGCTCTATCCACTGCGCCACCTAGTCACCCCAGCCCTCATCATTAGTATAACCTATTTTCATTCCAGGTTTGTCATCTCATTTCTAAACTTTCCCGATATTTCCTTTTTCCAGTCAGGTCATCTGTAATATACTACAACAATATTATCACCTCTTTTTCACTTCTGAGTTTTACCCAAATGCTCTCCAGCATGCTTCTACCCTCTGCTTTGTGGATTTCCTTAAATGAGTATACCTTCTCAATACACAATGATGTTCAGGTTCTTTTTTTTATCAGTTTTTTTCTTTTGAATAATGTATAGTCATTTCAAAATATATTCCATTTACTGTTTTCATCTTACCAAGTTTCAGTGATATTTATGTGTTCAAATTTATTCCTCTGCATTAAGATCTCTAGTTCATCTTGCTTATTAGGCATACTTGGTGCTTTTGTGTCCAGACATTTGAGATTATAGTTTTCATTATTAATTCTTTACTTGAATTTTATCTCCTGTGTGAACTTCTGAGTGTCATAACTGCTAGTCTCTTTCCAATAGTATAGCTCCTCACAATGATGCCTCATGGTGAAAATCCATAGGTAGTCTTCTATCTTATCCTCCACTTCACAGTTTGGAGTATGTTTGATTAGATATTCAGCAAATATATTCTTACCAACTCTTGTTAGACATACTACTTCCCTGCCCAGGAGTCTATGGCTTTATAGTCAGTCTTTATATGTCAGGGACGTGAAACTCTGAGGTGAGGAAAAATCTAAAAGAATACCTTGACAGGCTAGAAAGATGGGACAAATGATAATATTAAATTGAAACAAATATAGTCTAAATTGATTCAAGCTTAACCTACAAGTTCAAGATTGGGAAGTAGTTTGGGATAATTGCAAATTATATTATTTTAATTTAAGAGGAAAGAATTATATCTGGAATGGTAGGGGTAATCATAACAATAACAGTAATAACAACAAAAACAGCTACTATATCTATAGAGCTTCAGAGGTTGTAAAATGCTTTATGAATATAAATTGATTTGATCCATACAAAAATCCTGGAGGCAGGTGTTGTGACATTCCTCATTTTACAGAGGAGGATACTAGGAAACACTGAGGTTAAGCAATTTGCCTGGCGTAATACAACTAGTAAGTAGCTGAGGTCAAGTCTAAACTCATCTTCTGGACTCCAGGTTCAATAGTCTGTTCACCTAGAATATACTTTAGGTGAGACTCTGGATACTACATTTTAGGAACATCATAGATAATTTGGAGACCCTTGAAAAGCAGACATGGTGACGGACTAGAGATCATGCCATGAAAACATTACTTAAACTAATTTAAGTGTGGAGAATAGACAAGTTAGAGGAGAATAGAAACACGTCTTCAAATATTAGCATGTGGAAGAGGAATTTGTTTTGTTTTACTTGACCCCAAGTAGAGAAGTAGGAGCAATAGGGTAGATGTGGTACAGAGGCAGACATAAGATGACTTTGTAAAAGAAGCAAAGGCTGTTCCAATGTATACCAGGCTGAAATCTTCCAGTGTTTTCTGAATTATGCCTACAAGTATTTACTTTTAAAAGAATTTTGATTCAGGGCAGCTAGGTGGCACAGTGGATAGAGCACTGGCCCTGGAGTCAGGAGCACCTGAGTTCAAATCCGGCCTCAAACACTTAATAATTTCCTAGCTATGTGGCCTTGGGCAAGCCACTTAACCTCATTGCCTTGCCAAAAAAACTAAAAAAAATAATAATTTTGATTCTACATCACCTTAATTTCATCCCTTCTCTATCTCTTCTCTGGGCCTGAAAATTTTTGACTATTTATTTTTGAGGTAATTCTTGGTTAATTCTAGTTTGTATTAGATGAACTCTGATTTAATTCTATCATATAGAAATTTTTTTTCAGTCAATAATTATTTAAATACAGATTTGCTAGAATGAAATACTTCCCAAGGAGCTGAACCTTGGCCTCCTCCCAATGGACCCCAGTCCTGCAAAACAAGAGATCCTCTATTTAGTCTCATTACATAAAATGGTCCAGCCCTGTGATTTGACTGGTGTAGGGAACTGATAGGTAATAAAATTTCCTCCCTCTATGCACATCAGTACTTCCTCTGAAAATTTATACTTTTAGGGATTTGCCTAGAGCACTAAGAGAGAAAGTGACTTGCTCAGGATTACTGAGCCAATATGTACTGAGATGGGACTTGATCCAACCAAATATTCCTGTCTTTGAGACCAGATCTTCTCTCTCTCTCTCTGTCGCTCTCTCTTGCTCTTGCTCTTGCTCTCACTCTTGCTCTTGCCCTCTATATCACTCTCATTCTCTTTTTCCCCCTCCCCCTATGTTATATATATATATATATATATATATATATATATATATATATATATATGTTTGTGTGTGTATGTGTGTGTGTGTGCATATATATGTGTGATACCAATTAGCCAAAAGGAAATTTAAGAATTTAGACAAGGGGAAGCTAGGTGGCACTGTGGATAGACCACTGGCCCTGGAGTCAGGAGGACCTGAGTTCAAATTTGGCCTCAGATACTTAATAATTACTTAGCTGTGTGACCTTGGGCAAGTCACCTAACCCCCATTGCCTTGAAAAAACTAAAAAAAATATGCAAATACATCACTAATATGGAAATCTGGAAATATTCAGGTTTTTAAGAATTAATTTTTCACTTTCAGTTTTGACTTCATATAGACACAGTCTGTTGGACTTGGTTGGATGAGGATATTTAAATACTTCACTGTGAAAGAGGATTATTCAAAAAGATATTTAGTTCAACTCTAGTCCTATACTAGTTTCTTCCTCCCTACCACCCTAAGATTTACAATTTTGAAGCAAAACTCACTTATATAGCTTCTAAAAGGGGGCAAATGTTGTTTGTGATACATCCAAAAGTACATATAACTGGCTTTTCATAATAAATTCAACATTTTGTTTCCCAAAGCACTTTTCAATTATCTACTCACTAATCCTCCTGTGAGGTAGGTAGTTGGTAAATATGATGAAGCTCATCTTTAATGGGATAACTAAAGAGAAAAGAAGTTCAATTACTTGCCTAAGGTTACCTAGGGAGCCAGGGGTAGAAGCAGGTATCATTTTAGCTCCCACTCAAATGTTTTGTCCAGAAAAGCAGATTACCAGATGAGTTCCCATGAGGCTAAAGTAATTGTTCCAAGTCTTCTGGGACAATGCCCTGCAGAGTGGGCACCATGACTGGGAAATTATCTAAATGAGATTGATTTTTCTCATCTTGCCTTTGTATTAAGGGCATTCTTGATGAGAGTATTAGGGAGAACAGATAGGCTTTTACAAAAGAATTCACATCTTTTCTAAGACACAATTGACTGAAAAATGAAGAGATTTCAAAATTTGACTGTGCTTACTATTTGTTGTTACATCTATAACAGCTGCACAGTTCCACCTTATACAAATGCATGCAAACATCAAGGCTGTGTTTATAAGTCCCCAGAGGCAGGCATGTGAATCAATGCAATATCTTTACAAGGTCATCAGGTAGCATCACAAACTCTAGCTACACCAACTTAGCTCCACTGAACATTCTATAGCTATCAACGCAATACCAACTGAGCATTACTACAGAAAGCACAACTCCAACAGGCTGGCCACATTGTTTGAATGCCAAATGTACACTTGCCAAAAAGGCTATTTTATGGAGAACTCACACAGGGCAAGTACTCACAGGGGGGTCAGATGCAATGATACAGGGACACCCCGAATGTCCCTCTTAAGAACTTTGGAATTGACTGTGCATCATGGGAGACCCTGGTACAGGACCACCCAGCATGGCCTACCCTCATCAGAGAGGTTGCTGTGCTCTATGAGCAAGGCAGAATTAAGGCAGCTAAAAGCAAATGTGAGATACATAAGTTTAGAGTACCCACCCCAGGAGTTCACATGGACTATTTGTGCCCAAATGTAGCAGAGCATTCCGATATTGGATTGGTCTGATCAGCCACAGTCGGACACACTGTAACTTAGTAACATAGTGATGTGTTTTGGTCTTCTTTCATAATGAAGATCAAGAACCAACCAAGCAACCAACCAACTGAGCATACTGCAAACATAACCATCCCTATTTACCTCTCTGTTTCCATCTAAACTAAGCATGGGGATTAAATTTCCTCATCATTCATAACTACCTAGAATTATTTCTATCCTTATCAGATCCCTATCTCTTATTTCATCTTCTCAGAATGACACTCAAAATTTCATATATATATATATATATGTGTGTGTGTATATATGACTGTGTATACATATATATGTATGTGTCTGTTTGTCTGTGTGTTAGATATTTTTTTTCACTCCACTGATAATAAAAGTTGGCTTTAAATTCCTAAGCAACTAGTCATTGACTCTTTTAAGGTTTGGATTTTAAAATCCTTTACCGCTGTAATCTTCATTATCTATTTTCATAGATGCATCCAAAGGTGTTTTAGGGAATGATTTTTGGCACTCTGATTTCCAAATTCTTAAAGAGGAATGCGGAAATCATCTCACCATCACTGTATTTCATTTTCCAGATGCTCCTAGAAACATCACTATTTAAAACACAATGGCAGAGGTTTCTAGATGAATCATTGGCTTAATTCTTCCAGATCCTGGTCTTATGAGTGTTCTCCTGAGGCAGCACATGCATCAATTTCTTTCTCTCTGATGTTCTATGTTGGTAAGTCATGGGACATAGCGATTTTTGAAGATTTGAAGTTGAGGCATAGTAAGCATTAAAAGATTACAACACATTAAAAACAAGAAATCATACAGAAGAAGTTATATTAAAATGCCATCAAAAGAATCTGCATTCAGAAAAGGAGCAAGTTTATCATGTAGAAGCAAGAGAGACCATGTCTTTCCTCACAAGACCCAAAGAACTATAGGAACGGCCCCAGAAAGTTAGCATAATCTCTTACAAATGTACTTGGGTAATATCAATTCTGGAACAAAAAAAGACCCGCTATCTCCTTAAACTATCATTGTATATTTCTTCTTCCTTCCATTACTAATAGCAATCTTAATAGAATAAATCTATATCTACTGCTTCTTCTACTCACTGTTTTCACTCAATCAGTCTGGCTACCAACCTCACCACCTTACTGAACCTGCTTTCTCATAGATTTAAAGCAAGGTCTTACCTATTAATTCTACTGATATTATTTCCTAAGTTTTTTGTGCTCCCTAAACATCTCTGCAGCTTTAAACATTGTTAATTACTCCTTTCTCTTATATACTATCTCCTCCTGTGGCTTTGATGAGATTGCTCTCTCCTGATTCTTTTCCTATAGTAGTGCTCTCTGGAATGCATGTTCTATAATTGATCTGCTTAATTAATGTTAAACCTTTTCCTTTTTCACTCCTTCCATCTCCTGGCATTCTCTGAGACTTTGATTCTTTCTGATGACTCTGCCTATCTGGCCACATTTTCACTACTTTCCCCCAATTTAAAAGTCTTGATGGAGGTGTCTACCTTCCCCCTGTAGCTTCCAGACTTTACCTCTGCCACCATCCCTCACCAACCTCTTGTCTTCTAAATTCATACTCCTCAAATTTAATACTTAATATCTTAATACTCAAAGAACATCCTCCTACCTTTTTCAGTGAGTTCAGTGCCTGGCTCATAGCCTTTTTCTCCATTTCAACTCATGTGCTTTACTAGAGGTCTTCAAAATACATATTGATTCTTTCCCAAATTCTTTGGCTTTAATAATTCTTTAATATGGTAGATTCTGACATACTATATAGCCAGTCTTTCTCAACCTCACACAGAAATGATTATTCCCTTGACCATGCCTACCCACAAGGATTTCACTTCCATATTCATACACTCTGAAATTATTTTATCTGATTATAATATTCTATCATTCTTTGTTTTCCCGCAGCTCATGCCCTTTAATATTGGACTGTTTTTTTGTCACTATAGTTTTTTGGTCACTATAGTTTCCAACTTTCTACCACAGGTCATTACCCTGACTCTACTCTGAACTTCAGCATCTACCTCCTTTGCTTCTATTCATATACTTAGAACAGAGTTAGAAAAAACAATGATGACTGGGATGACAACAGATTCATAATACACAGTCTCAACTGGCCTCTCACAGAAGCAAGGAAATATTTTAAACATCCCAAACATTCCACTATTCTTTTCACTAAAGCTGCTATTCAAAACCTTTTCATCTCTCCTCAAGAATCTCATGGCACTCTCTTTTCTACCCTATCATCAGAGGATCTGTTTATACTTTGCCAAAAATATTGTATTTCCTGAGACCTCTCTCTTTTTCTTTCCTCCAACTGTCATATCATTAAGATATTTCCTCACATCTCCTCCTTCACCGTTTTCTCACATGAAGAGGTATTCTTTCTCCTCAACAAAATAAACACCTCTATATACACCCTGGACTATATTCCACCCACCTTCTACCCACACTTTCTCAACCCCACTATTTCATTAATATTTGATCTCTCTGGATTTACTGATGGCTTTATTGCTGCCTACAAACATGCCTATGATTCCCCTGTCCTTTGAAAAAAATATTCTGCCAACATTTGCTAAATTTGAGAACCCAGAATTCAAAATCAGGTCCTCTGTTTTGGCATCCACCATTCTTGCCATTTTACCAGTTGCCTCCAACCCTTTCACTTTCCAGATGAGAAAACTCAGGCCAGTGTTACACTGGCAGTGGGGGGGGGGGGAACTGAACTAGTATACAGATCCAGGTCCCCTGATTTCATATGTATCGCTTTCTCTAGTCACATTGTATTGTGTTTTTAGAATTTAGAACAGTCCAGTATCTCAAATTCATAAGTGGGGAAGATCAGATCAATGAAATATCACTTTCTTTAAGGTACCTAAAATGCAAGTGGACTGCCTTTCCTGTCAGAGAAAAAACAATGACCAAGAATCACACTTTTCTTTAACTAGGGACAGCTTAATTTTTCTTTTTCTTAAGCTGGGAAAGCTGGGCTAAAAGGGAGCCAGCTGTTCCAGGGAATTGGAGCCACTGCTTCTCTGCAAATAATGCCCAGTTCTTTTCAACTGGGAAAATGGCTCACCTTCAGTATCCTCAATCTGCATGGCCCAAGATTACGTATTCAGGCAAAGGACACTTCAGAGCAGTGGACTGGATAGGAGGACATTATGGAATGGGAAACCTTGTCTAATTAGCAAGGCTTTTGCACAAAAGTTGACAGAGAAATATAGTTCTCCTCAGGATTCCTTCAGCTAAGTGGAGCAAGGCTCAAGAGAGCCAAGGCAAACTTTCCAAGGCAATTCAATGTGCTCCAGAAAGCATTTGAGAATTCAGAGACCCTAAACCAAGTTAAATGTATGAAGCTGATATAAGGGCATAATGCTATTTTCCTTAGCTTAATAATGATGATAATGATCATGAGAAGAGAGAGAAAATGCCTGCAAGGAAAACTGGAGCTGTAATTTCATGGGTATAAGAAACTCCCAGGTGAGGAAATTTTCTCTTGTAATACAATTTGAACACTTCACTCCAACTAATAGGCTTAGACTGTAGCCTAGAGCACTAGGAGATGACTTACCCAGGATCCCACAGCTAGTATGTGTTAGAGGTGGAACTTGGAATTCATGTCTTCCTGGGTCCCAAGCAAATAATAATGATAATATTTAGTATTCTAAAGTTTGCAAAGTACATCTATATCTATCTATCTGTGTGTATACACATATACACACACACACACATATATACATTTGATCTTCAAAACCTTGTGAGGGAGGTATTATTACTATCCCTATTTTACAGATAAAAACTTGAGAAAGGGAGGTAAAATGACATGCTCAGGATCACAGAGATAGGACATGTGTATGGTAGGATTCAAACTCAGGTTTTTCCAAACTACAGTTATCAATCCACTCTGCAACCGAGTTGTTCCAAGCTAAGTTCAGGAGCATCCCTGATCCTACACATTTGTATCCTTCTCTTTTATGTCCTATTCAGTGTACATTAGTTGTTAGCATTTTAGGTAATCATATATTATGAGATATAAGACATTCCTCTCTTCATCATCTTAGCGTGTCCTCATGCACATTCTCGATATTTCATCTTCCAACTCTAGATTTTGTATAGGCTGAGCCTGGAGATGTACTCATCCCTCATCTCTATTCTGTCTCTTAGCATTCAGGGGTAATAGGTTGCCTCCTTTATGAGATCTTGATTCCTCCCCTCCAGTTGTTAGTGCCATTCCCCTCTAACACCACTATCACAACACACACACACACACACACACACACACACACACACACACACACACACACTTGTGTAGTTAGAATTTGGAGCACCATCCATGAAGATGAGCATATTTTCTGTCACCTTGATAAAAGACAACTCAGAGATTCCTGAATAATTTGCTAGTTATCATCGAGGCCATCACAGAAACAAGGAACAAGGGAGAAATCAGAGGTGCTAGGTCGTGCATTTTCTTTACTATTTTCTTAATAAGTATTTATTAAACACCTGCTTTGTGCTAGGTTCTAGGGATATAAATATAAAGGTTACTCTGCAGGAGCTTACATTAATAATAACTATGACAATAAATTTGTATTATTATGGTTGATTAATATTAATAATAAATATGGTATTAAATGATATTGTGAGATGGATAGAGAACTGATCTAGGAGTCAGGAAAGCATGAGTTCAAATGTTTTCTCTCTACATCTTGACTTGATGACTCCAGTTAAATAATTTTATCTTTCACTTCCAAGCATAACTCCTTAAGATTATAATTTACAAAGCCTTTACTGATCCTTATTGATATGTAGTTTCTTTAGAATGAACTCCTTACGCAAATGAAAGTTCTTGTTGCAACAAAAAAACTTCTTTATTTACAAAGTAACTTCTATTCATTATCTCATTTGATTTTTATAACAAATCTATAATGTAGATTGGGAAAATGTTATTTCTCCCTTTGACAGATGAAGAAACCAAGGTATTCTGTAGTACTAATAACATGACTTGAAATTAATAAGGGCTTAATAAATATTTATTGCATTAAATTGAAAGTGACTTGTCCAAACAGAGACACTAAATAGTTACAGGGTTGGAAGGAATATAGGGATGTTCAAAATTCTTCTAGTCAACCACTTTGCTTTAAGAGAGGTCCATAACTCCTCAACAGATTGTAACATTCCTGTTTTTTTCTCTCTCATTTTATTTTTTCTTAATTACGTGAAAAAAAATTTAACATTCATTTTGTTAAATTTTGAGTTCCAAATTCTCTCCTTCCCTCATACCCCTCTTTGAAAAGACAAGTAATTTTATATAAATTATGTGTGAAGTGCAAAACATTTTTCCATATTAGTCATGTTGTAAAAGAAAACATAAAAAACAAGGTAAAGTGTACTTCAATCTGCATTCAGATTCCATCTGTTCTTTTTTCTGGAAGTGGATACTATTTTACATTCTAAGTCCCTCAGAATTGCCTTGGATTATTATATTGCTCAGAATAGCTACGTCATTCACAGTTGATCATCATATAATGTTGCTATGCCTATGAACAATGTACTCCTGGTTTGACTCACTTCACTTTGAATCAGTTCATATAAGACTTCCAAGGTTTTTCTGAAACTATCCTACCTGTCATTTCTTACAGCACAATCATACACACAACTTACAGCCATTCCTCAATTGAGAGACATTCCCTTGATTTCCAATTCCTTGCCACTACAAAAAGAGCTGCTTTAAATATTTTTGTACATATATAGGTCCTATTTCTTTTTTATCTTTGTGGGATACAGACCTAGTAGTAATATTGTTGGATCAAATAGTATGCACAGTTTTATAGCCCTTTGGGCATAGTTCTAACTTTCTTTCCAGAAAGGTTGGATCAGTTTACAACTCCAACAGTGCATTAGTGTCCCAATTTTCCCATAATCTCACAATATTTGTCATTTTATCTTTTCTATCATATTAGCCAACCTCAGAATTGCTTTGATTTGAATTTCTCTAATCAATAGTCATATAGAGCATTTTATCATAAGGTATCATAGATAGCTTTGATTTTTTCTTCTAAAAACTGTTCATGACCTCTGACCATTTATCAATTGGGGAATGATTTGTATTTTTATAAATTCAACTCAGTTCTCTATATATCAGAGAAATGAGGCCTTTATCAGCGAAACTTGCTGTAAAATTTATTTTCTAGCTTTCTACATTCCTTTGAATTTTTGCTACATTGATTTTATTTGTGCAAATCATTTTTAATTTAGTGCAATCAAAATTAGCCACTTTACATTTTGCAATATTCTCTATTACTTGGTCATAAATTCTTCGCTTTTACATAGATCTGACAGGTAGATTTTTCTATGTTCCACTGATTTTCTTATGGCATCATCCTTTTTGTCTAAATCGTGCCCCCATTTTGATGTCATCTAGGTATATAGTATATCTAGTTTCTGCCTAATTATTTTCTAGGAACGCCAGAAATATTTGTCAAATAATGATTTCTTGTCCCAAAATTTGGAGGGTTTATTTCTTTAGATTTATCAGACATTATATTACTGTTTATTGTATACCTCATCTATTCCACTGATCCATTACTCTAATCTTAGCCAGTACCTGATTGTTTTGTTAATTACCATTTTGTTATACAGTTTAAGATCTGGCACTGCAAAGATACCTTCCCTCCCATGTTTTCCATTGATTTCTTTGATATTTTTGAACTTTTATTCCTCCACATGAATTTCTTATGATTTTTTTCCAGCTCTATGAAATTGGCGGGGGGTAGTTTGGTATGGCAGTGAATAAGCAAATAAATTTAATTAAGAATTGTCATTTTTATTATATTGACTCTCCTACCCATAATTAATATTTCTCTAATTGTTTAGACTGACTTTATTTGTGTAAAAACCATTTTGTAATTATGTTCATATAGTTCCTGAGTTTATCTTGGCAGGTTGACTATCAAATATTTTATATTGTCTGCAGTTGTTTTAAATGGAATTTATCTTTCTGTTTTCCTCCTGGGTTTTGTGGGTAATACAGAGAACTACTGCTGATTTATGTGGGTTTATTTTATATCCTGCAATTTTGATGAGGTTGTTAATTATTTCAACTACTTTTTACTTGATTCCCTAGGATTTCTCAAGTATGCCATCATACCGTCTGCAAAGAAAGCAAGTTTTGTTTTCTTATTGCTTATTCTAATTCCTTCAATTTCTTCTTTCTTATTGCTATAGCTAACATATCTAGTACAATATTGAAAAATAGTGGTGATAATGGGCTTCCTTACTTCATCCCTGATTTTATTGGGAAGGATTCTAGCTTATCTCCATCATAAATAATGCTTGCTGACAGTTTTAGATAGATACTACTTATCATTTTAAGGAAAGCTACATGTATTCCTATGCTTTCTAGGATTTTTAAATAGGAATGAATGTTGTATTTTATCAAAAGTCATTTCTGCATCTATTGAGATAATTATTTGATTTTTATTTGTTTTATTATTGAAATAATCACTTATGCTAATATTTTTCCTAAAATTGAACCAGTCCTGCATTTCTGATTAAAGAAATTGTTCTATAGTCTTCTACTTTGTTTTTGTTCTTCCTGGTATATACATATACATATGTATATTAGCACTATATTTGTGTCAGAAAAGGAATTTATTAAGATTCTTTATATATTTTCTAGTTTATATAGTATTGAAATTAATTGTTATTTAAATGTTTGGTAAAATTCAATTGTACATCCATCTGGTCCTGGAGATTTTTTCTTAGGGAACTTATTTATTTATGGTTTATTCAATTCCTTTTCTAAGATAAGTTTATTTAAGTATTCTACTTTTCTGTTCTGCTAATCTGGACAATTTGCATATTGTAAATATTCATCCATTCCACTTAGATTGTTGGATTTATTGGCATATAAATGGACAAACAGCTTCCAATAATAGCTTTAATTTCATTTTCTTAGTAGTGAAATCACTCTTCATTTACATTACTAATAATCTTGTTTTCTTCTTTTTTAATCAAATTAACCAATAGTTTATTCTTTTCATAAAACCAGCTCCTAATTTTATTTAATAAATAGTTTTTCTTTCAATTTTTATTAATCTCTCCTTTGATTTTCAGGATTTCCAATTTGATAATTAGGGATTTTCAATTTATTTTTGTACTAGTTTTTTTTTTTTAACTGCATGCCTAATTCATTGATCCAATCTTTTTCTCTTTTATTGATGGGCACATTAAGAGATATCAATTTTCCTCTACTGCTCTGGCTACATCCCACAAATTTTGGAATGTTGTCTCATGGTTGCTTCATTCTCTTTAATGAAATAATCAATTGTTTCTATGATTTGTTCTTTGATCCATTCATTCTATAGCATTAGATTATGTAGTATCCAATTAACTTTTAATCTATGCTTCTATGGTCCTTTATTAAATGTAAGTTTTATTGCATTATGATCTGGAAAGAGTGCATTTAATATTTCTGCTTTTCTGAATATGGTTGTGAGGTTTCTTCTTCCCTACTACATGGTCAATTTTTGTGAAAGTGCCATGTACAGCTGAAAAAAAGTATATCCATTTCTATTTCCATTCAGCTTTCTTCAGAGCTTTATCATATCTAACTTTTCAAAATTCTGTTCAATATCATAATTTCTTTCTTGTTATTTTATGATAAGATCTGTCTAATTCTGAGAGGGGAGACCATAGTTTTACTGTCTCTTTTCTCCTCCAACTCATTTAACTTTTCCATTAAGAAATAAGAAGTGTTGCCATTTGCTACATAAATATTTAGTATTGTTATTATTTCAATATAGCACCTTTAAGCAAAATGTAGTTGCCTTGCTTATGTCTTTTAATTAAGTCTATTTTGCTTTTGATTTATCTGAGATCATGATTGTTACCATTACTTTTTTTTTAACCTCGGCTGAAGCATATTAGATTCTGCTCTGATCCCTTATTTTTTTAACTCCACATGTTTAAATTCTGCTTCTTGTAAATGACTTATTGTTGGATTCTGTTTTTTTCATCTCTTTTTACTATTTACATATGTTTTATTGCTAAATTCATCCCAATGTTATTCAGGGTTACGATTATTAATTATGTATTCCCGTCTTTCCTATGTTTGCTTCTAACCACTGCCTTTCTTACTTTTCCTTCCCTTCTAGCAAGTCCTTCATCCCCTTTCACTCCTATTTCCCTGTAGGGTAGGATAGATTTCTATACTTAATTGAACGTGTATGGCCTCTTTGAGCTAATAAAAGTTTAAGTATTGCCCATCATACCCTCATTTTCCCACCATTGTAAAAGCTTTCCTTTTCATGTGAGATAATTTTTCTTTGTTCTTCCTCTCCCTTCTCCCTTCTCTCAATAAATCCCTATTTCTCACCCCTTAATTTTTTAGATATTCCAGCATAGTCAATTTATATCCATGTCCTCTGCTTATGTAAACTCCATTTAACTGCCTAATAATAATAAAGTTTTTAGGAGTTACAAGTATCATTTTCTAGTATAAGGTTATAAACAATTCTACCTCATTGAATCCTTTATGTTTAGTCTTTCATTTTTCATGTTTACCTTTTTATGCTTCTCTTGAGTCTTGTATTTAAAAGTCAATTTTTTAAATTTGTATCAGGAATGCTTAAAAGGTTCTCTATTTCATTAAATATTCTCCCCCCCAATGAAGGATTATATTACATTTTTCTGGTAAATTATTCTTGATTATTGTCTTAGATTCTTTGTGTTTCATGATATCATTTTCCAAGAAATACAGTTCTTTAACAAAGTAGCTGCTAAATGTTATGTGATACTGACTGGTTCTATAATATTTGAATTGTTTCTACCAATTGCAATATTTTCTCCTTGACTTGGGAGCTTTGGAATTTGGCTATAATTTTATGAGGGGTTTTCATTTTGATAACTCTTTCAGGAGCTGATTGGTAGTTCTGTCCATCTTTATTTTACTCTCTGGTTCTAGGATATCAGAGTAGTTTTCAATTTCTTGAAATGTGATATCTAGATTCTTTCAGGGAGTCCTATAAATCTTAAGTTATTTCTCCTTGATCTATTTTCTACATCAGTTGTTTTTTAATGAGCTATTTTATATTTTCTTCCATTTTTTTTTCTTTTTAAAAAGTATTTTTTGTTTTTTAACTTGAATAAAAAACAGAGAATCACAAACTTTCCAAGCTGAAAGATAAATCAGAAGTCTAATCCAACTTATTCCTGATAATGAAATCTTTATCTAATTATCCTCCTATTTTTCATTCTTTTTTATTTTTTAATTGTTTCTTTATGTCTCATGGAGTCATTGCTTTCCACTTGCTTGATTCTAATTATTAAGGAATTATTTTCTTCAGTGAACTTTTGTATCTCTTTTTCCATTTGATCAAGTCTAAGTTTTTAAATTTACTTAAGGCAATAGGGTTAAGTGACTTGCCCAAGGTCACACAGCTAAGCAATTAAGTGTCTGAGGCCAGATTTGAACTCAAATCCTCCTTACTCCAGCACCGGTGCTCTAGCCACTGTGTCACCTAGCTGCCTCTAAGACTACTTTTTTAAAGAGTTGTTTTCTCCAGTGAATTTTTTGTACTTATTTTTCCAATTACCAAATCTGATTTTAAAGTTCTTCTCTTTAATATATTTTTGTGCCTTTTCTACTGTTTAATTAATTCGGTTTTTCAGGTACTTTATTTAGTATTTTATACCTCTTTTACCAAAGTATTGAATCCCTTTTCATGAGTTTCTTGTATCACTCTCATTTCTTTTCCTATTATTTCTTCTACTTCTCTTATTTGAATTTTGTAATTCTTTTAAAGTTCTTGAATTTTTTATGGGTTTGTGACCAATTCCTTTTTATTTTCTTTAGAGATTTTTCTTATAGATGTTTTAACAACATTGTCTTCTTCTGAGGTTGTGTCTTGATCTTCATATCACCATAGCAAATTTTTTATGGTCAGGTTCTCTTTTGGTTGATTGCCCATTTTTCCAACCTATCTTAACTTCTGAGTTTGTTAAAGTTTCATTCTGTGCCTAGAGTAGAGGTAAGAAAAGACAAAGTCAAGGTTGGTCCATAGAAACTTAATGATAAGTTGGTTGCCTAGTTGATGCCTGTGGAGAGAATCATGCCCTAAGAAAGAAAGAACAAGGAGAAAATTGGAAGAGATTATAAAACTTCAGATTTTTCAAGTTGCTATTTTTAAGTACAAGTTCTGGGTCTTTAAATTTTTGCTACTTCCAAGATGGTATGCTATAAGGAGAAGTATGGTCACTGCTTTCGTGGATTGTCTTTATAATTGGATTGTCTTTATAATCTATTGTCTGTCATTATAATCGCTGGATTGTCTTTATGATCTCTTGACTGTCTCCACTCAGGAAGGGACCTTCTTCCCCTGTAACTGAATCTGTTGGCACTGTACCTGGCCTTGAAACTGTGGCCAGATTATCTGCTCCCCTGTAGCTGAAGGTGCTTTCACTTTTTTTGACCCTGGGACTCTGACTCAGACCCCTGCTCTCTTAAAGTTATAAGTGTTGGGGCGGCTAGGTGTCACAGTGGATAAAGCACCGGCCCTGGAGTCAGGAGTACCTGGGTTCAAATCCGGTCTCAGACACTTAATAATGACCTAGCTGTGTGGCCTTGGGCAAGCCACTTAACCCCATTTTCCTTGGAAAAACCTAAAAAAAGTTACAAGTGTTAATGCTCCTTTCTGCCTTGTAACAAATCAGGACAGGATGTCCTTACCATCTGTGGACTGAGAGCTCCTGAAGCTGCTATTGCTACTGCCTCATAAGGCCTACTGTTCAAGTTGCTGCAGCTTCTGTGCCCTGGCCTGATTGCTATCGTAGTAGGACAAAACTTTCCTATGGACCTCCTAACCTTGAGTTGAAAAATTGTTTTTATCTCAAACTTTGATTGGTTCTGTCACTTCAGAATTCAATTTGAGGTGTTATTTTAAAGTTTTTTCTACTCTACCATGTTGCCTCTTGCCCTCTACACATTCCTTTAGCAAGGCATCAAAATACATGGTCCCACATAAGGAGATCAGAGTTGACACTTACCTTCGTGGGAAAACACCCAGTCCAATAGAACATGAAAATTTCCCTGATTATCCATGTTAAATGATGTTTTCTCCTCTGATAAAATGCAAGTTTCTTGAGGAAAATTTTGTCTTTATGTACTCTCTGGCTAACCCACTGCCTGGTACATAGTCAGTGCTTTATAAGTACTTGCTAATGGACTGATTGACTAGTAAGGGTGAGTTCACAATACACAGTGGTAAGAAGAGGTAAACAAAGTCAAACTTGATCCATAGAAATTTAATGATACTTTGGTCATGCCTAAGACGAAAGTTATGTCCTAAAAAAGAAAAGAGTAAGGAGGAAGAAATTGGAAGAGATTATCAAAAAGGCAAATCTGAGAGGAAACAACATGGCTACTCATAGCCAAAATGGTGAGGCAGCATGGTAGAGTAAACAAAAGGGCATTATTAGACCTGGGTAGGAAACTTGAGTTTAATACTGACCATGGGCATGACACCTCCTTCCTCCAAGCTCCAATTTCTTTCTCTGAAAAATATGTTGATAAAGGAAAGACTCTCAGTCTGGCTCTAAGTCTTGTCATTTATGGCCTCCCTCACGGATTCTCCGCGAACACAACATAAGTGTGTTATTATTCTTGTTGCTGTTGAACATCTTAAAGGTTAAAACCAGGAATTTACCAGTTCTTCACCCACACAGTCCTGACGGCCGAGATCAATAAACTAACCCTTATTACTCAATCAACAAACACATATTAAGGAGACAGGAAAGGTAAAAACACAATAACCGTTGCCCTCAAAGAGCTTACTTTCTAACAATGAAGGCAATGTGCACAAAAATAGATTTAGAGAGTTGGTAGAAAAAAAAGAGAGGGCTTCATCTGAACTCTCCCCCAAACCTGTCCAAATACCTGTAAATAAGGATACTAAACAAATTCTAGAGCAGGAGAATATGCAAAAAAATTGGAATGAAACAATTTTCCAGTCCAGGACAACTTATAGGGTTAGAAAGAAAGTCTGTTGAACTAGGGAGAGAGAAGGATGCATAGTCCAGTACAGGCTGTGCCAGCAGCAGCAGCAGCAAACCGGAAGCAGGCCTTAGGGAAGCTGAGTTAGTGGCAAAAGTAGCAGTTTCCATACCTCTCAGTCCACAAATGCCAAAGACAGTTTAGAAGATCAGCAGGAAGGATGTGTCGTACTTGGGTAAGGCTGGAGCACAGTCTGAGGCAAGATAAGATGTGCCAGCACAGATTGGACCCCAGCAAACCAGGAGCAAGCCTGGAAAGTCACTAAATCATCAGGGGCAATAACTACTTCCCAAGATCTCAGTCCGCAGAGGGTTCAAGGATTTGAAATGGCTGGTCAGAATGAGATTAAAGGAGTCTCTTTACTAGTGGTGAGGCAGGACTCTATTGCTTTGTCCATAATCAAGTCCAGATTATAGTTCTGGGTGGCAGTCCCAGGGCAAGGAAAAATAGTGGCATACCAGAGCTTGTGACTGCAGGGGAGCAGAGTCCCTCCTACATTTCCACAGTAATAATTGCTCACATACCAGAGCATAGTAGTAACACCTATTTTTTTTTTAGATCATATCACCTTGGAATAATTGAAAACTTGCAGGCCCTAGAAGTATCTCTGAAAATAGCTGCATGAAACACCAGAATCTTGGGACAGTGGACCCTCTAACTTGGAAGTGGAACCCTACTTTAACAAAGAGTTAATATCTAGCAGAGCCAAGATAGTGGAGTTAAGGCACTTGCCTGAGCTCTCCCCCAAACTACTCCAAATATCTTTAAATGATAACTCTAACCAAATTCTAAAGTGACCAAACCCACAAAAGACTGAATAAAACTTTTTTTTTAAAGAAAATATAAAAGAAAGCTGCCTTAACCTTCAAGAACCAGAGGGTAAAATAGAAGTTGAAAGAATCCATTGATCATCTCTTGAAAGAGAACCCAAAATGAAAACTCTCAGGAATATTATAGTCAAATTCCAGAGCTCCCAGGTCAAGGAGAAAATATTGCAAAAAACCAGAAAGGCACAATTCAAGTATTATGGAGTCACCAGTCAGAAAAACACAAGATTTAGCAGCTTCTACACTGAAGGACAAGAAGACTGGATATACCAATATACTAGAAGGCAAAAGAGTTTGAATTACAAACAATAATCACATACTCAGGTAAATTGCATATTTTCTTTCAGGGGAAAGATGGACATTCAATGAAATAGTCAATTTTCAAGACTGCTGATGAAAAAAATATCAGAGCTGAACAGAAAAGTTAATCTTCAAATACAAGAATCAAGAGAAATATAATATGGTAAAATGGAAATGGAAATCATAAGGGACTTAATATGGTTAAACCCTTTACATTCTACAAGGGAATATAATTCTTGTAACTCATAAGAACTTTTTTTTATTATTAGGGCAGTTAGGAGGAGTATATACATACCTACATACATATACATACATATATATGTATATATACAGATATGGCTTGAATATGAAAGGATGATACCTAAAAACTTAAAATTAAGGGGCAAGTGAAGAATCCATTGGTGTAAAGGGAAAGGGAGAAGTAGAATGGGGTAAATTATCTCACATGAAAGCACCAAGAAAATGTTTTCATACTAAAGGGAAATGGGTGGGGGGAGATAAGGGGGAGTGAGTGAGCATTACTCTCAACAAAATTAGCTTCAATAGGGAATAACATACATATTCAATAACATAACCTTGCAGATTTCAATGTTGGAGTCTGGAGCAACATTTCTCTGTCAGTGGTATAAGAAACTGGTGCCTCTGTATTATTTGACACCATATACCAGTAATCTACACATTCTCCCACCCAGATCCCCTAGTTTGGGGGAATCTCAGTGACATCTGAGTATTAGGCAAGGGTAAGGGACTGATTTGACTTAGACCTCTGGAATGAAACATCCAGGAAGAAAGGATCACATCTAGGTTTGTACCACTTCATTCCTTCAGCATAGAAATTTCTTCTCTATCCCCTTCTGCTTTCCGCCCCCATCTATATTTATCCTTTTTATCAACAGGCTATGAAAGGTATGTTTTTGTCCTTTGGGATAGAGGGAAGGGAGAATTCATTTTGGCTAACAGTTACAAGGGGCCAAGATAGATATGACTACAGTCCTGGTCAAAAGAAAGTCCAATTTGATGTTCTTTAGATGAAGAATTAATAATTCATAACCAGGCTGATGATGGCTAGTGTGTGGGGAACATTCCTACAACTCTGTTAATTTATAAGTTTATTCATGTTATGGAAGTATTTTTCATCATCTCTTTTTGCCTTACTTTAAATTACTATGTATTTGGTGTTTGTAACCTCATGACGACAAGTAGAATCAAGAAAGGTCTTCAGCACTTTGGGAGGGAGGACCTGGATAAAGGATACTTAAGATCGCAGGCATGGATGAGCTGCAGTCTTTATCCTGGGAGGGTACTATCAAATAGATGAGATCCCAAATTCATTTAGCATATAGTATTTTTCTTACTGCTTTAAGGGTGTGGGGTAAGAGCCACCCACAATGTCATCTTGCCAATTCTTTATCAGCCCACAAATTCACAAGAGCTAGCTTGTCAATATAGAAAATTTCCCAGGTCTCAAGGATTTTGTCCCTTTCCTTTGGTCGGTAAGTTAAAAATTGAAGCAGGTTTTGTTCTTGGTGTGGATTTCTCTGCTGCTGTTTCCTGGTTTGCTTTCCCTCCAGCACCCAATTAATGGCAGTCCAAATGTCATGTAAAACATGTTTGCATTTATTTGTTAAAGTTTGCTTTTAGAAAATTCCAAGTCTATTGGCTTTTGAGAATCCACAGATGCTCTGGTTCAATCTAGCAAGACATACCTTGTTCTGAACCACTCCATTAGGCACAGCCTTTGCCATGTCACTTCTGGACAGGTACCATCTATTAACCAAGGCAGGCAAGCGCTTGGAGCATGATGCACCCTGAATATTCATAGAGCCTAAAGACAGAGATAACTCCCATCATTTGAGGATAGAGTTGGTCTACTTTTAAAGAAATTTCTCCATTTTCCTGTTCTCCTTGCTACCATTTAAAGTGAAATTATTAGGCTTTGTTTTTACATTACCCTTATTTCCCAATATATCCCTCCCTATTACCTATCTAGAAATGAATCCCTTATAAGAAATAATAAAAAGGAAAGAAAGGAAAAGAACTAATCAACACAGCAACCAAATTCAACAATAAACTTCGCAACCAGCCCCCATCCTCCATCCCCTCCCCCGGTAAAGAAGAGAGGGAAGTAAATTTTCTTTGCTGCCAAGCTTGAGCATTATAATTTATACAGCCTTGTTTAAATATTTTGTTATTCTTTCCTTTCTCATTGTTGTAGTCAATGTGTACATTATTTTCCTGGTTCTACTTCCTTCCATTTGTGTCTATTCATAAAAGATTTCTGTCAACTTCAGGGGTTTTTAATCATGTGTGTTTGTGTGTGTGTGTGTGTGTGTGTGTGTGTGTGTGTGTTTGTCCTGGACTCTGTGATCAGTCTTGTGCAGTCCAGGAACTCTTTCTCAGAACAGTATTTTTTTAGATGCATAAAATATAATACATAAGAGTCCAAAGGAATCCAATTATATTGAAATGCATTTACTGATATAAGTTCTCACAGATCCCTGGATACCAACCTTTGGTCTATCTTGACTAAAGTGAAAAACAGAATAGGGTAAGAGGAAAGGAGAGAAATTAAATTCTTTTAACTGAGAATTTTAAAGTATTTAGGAAAAGAATATAATTTAAATCTCATTTTATCATTTTGCTAAAGTTTGAATAATATAACATCTATAAGAAAGGAAAAAAAAGAAAGTATACTGCCTTAATTCCTCCTGAGCAATATAGAGCTAAAAAAACATAGGAAATTCAGTGTCTTATTAGAATACAAGTTAGGCATAATTGCAATGACTGGAATAGCCTTAAATATATATTTACATTGAGATCAACAGAGATAAAGCCGATTAATGTCTGAGGAAATTAAATGCTAGACATATATACATCCCAGGAGTAGGTCATACTGACCTTTTTACTTTGGAAGAAATGTGAAAAAAATAATACAACTCATAAACTGGAAGAAGGTGTGGTGCTACTAAGTAGGTGTGCTACCTGTCTGGGTCAGTCTCCACCTATGCCTTAGTGAATTTGAGAATGTCCCAAGAAGGTACGCTATTTGGTTTGCTAAGCCTTCTATTCTTCCACAGATTGAATCCATTTGGAATAACAGAAATTAGCAGCTGGAAACCCTTGTCATGTACAATATTTTCAGCCCTGAAGAGATATACTTTTTACCTTCTCTGAGATGAATGGATCCTATTCCCAGCCTAACCCTCAAATAAGAATGAGAGAAGAAACTTTAGGCTTTTCCCAAGCAAGTCCAATAATTTTTCCTTATAGCCGTTTTTCTGGTAATTGCTGCACTCAGTCTTCTATGCACAGATTTAGCTGGCTTTAAATCATAGATATTAGTAAAGAAAAGATCATCATATGATTCTTCCTGCTACTCACTTCATTCCTTTGCTAAAATCTAATACTTTGAGAGAGACTTTCATAAATTGTTCTCAAATGGTGAATTTTAGATTTCAGAATTTTTTTCCCAAGTCTAAGACTGATGTCACAATTCATTTCAAAAGAAAAAAAAATCAACCTGTTGATGATTTCATACAGTGGTCAGAGGGATAAATATTAAATGAAAGGGGGTGGCTAGGTGGCGCAGGGAATAGAGCACTGGCCTTGGAGTCAGGAGTACCTGGGTTCAAATCTGTCCTCAGACACTTAATAATTACCTATCCGTGTGGCCTTGGGCAAGCCACTTAACCCCATTGCCTTGAAAAATCTAAAAAAGAAAAATATTAAATGAAGAGGTATAAAAGCACTTTAGGATAGGAATTGAACCTGTATTTCCACTGAATGGTCAATGTCCAGGCAGGGAAAATTGATCTACCAATTAAGGTCAGCACCTTCTCTGAGACTGAGAGCCTTGAAAGGTAGTCTAGAGCCCTTGAGAGATATGATTTGCCCCAGGGTCACACAGAATAAATGTATCACAGTTTAGATTTGAGTGGGGGGGGAATGATGAGAAAGACAAGGAGGAGAGAAGGAGGAGGAGGAGGAGAAGGAAAAAAGAAGGAAGAGAAAGAAGAAGAAAAGGAAGAGAAAGGAGAAGAAAAAGAATAAGATGACTGCAAAACAAAAAGAATTTAGACAAGTTTTATTTTTTTTTACTTTTTTAAAAATCAACTCCTACACATTTTATTTATTCTTACCTTTGGAGCAGGTGGGACCCCAATAAGCAAGTAAATCAAATTTGCAAAGTGGAAACATAAGTGAGATTGTAGGGTCAAAGATTTAGAGTTAGAAGGGATCTTAGATTTCTTCTTTTCTAATTCTTTCATTTTATAGAAGAAACTAAGGCTGAGGGGTATAAAGTAACTTGTTCAAAGTCCCAGTCAGTAAAAGTAAAAGCAGACCCCAGGTCCAAAATACTTTCTATTCTGCCTCATTTAGGTTACAAAATAATTCTATTCTTTCTGAATAATTTCTGAGGTCATTCTAAATTTCTTGTGCAAGGTCCTTGGTATTAGCACTTTTGGCCTATGGCTACACTTTCTAGACCTTTGGTATGCTCAGGTCTTCTGATTCCAAAGCTAGGGATCTTCATCCTTCATCTCCCTTAGTACTGTACCATGCTGAGACCTATGGAGATGGCAGGCTACCAGACCCTAAGTAAGGGGCATGATATTTGACGGATTATTCACAGTCATCATTTCCGGGTCAACGGAGAAGGAACATTAGAGTGGAGAAAGATTCCTTTCAGTGGGAGCCATGATGGAAAGTGTCTCATGAACTGAACCTTAAAAAAGAGACATTTCCAAAAGCCAAGATGAGGAAACATGTTCCAAGCATGGCAGATGGTCTGCTTGAATGTACTGAAGGGATCAGAGAACCATGAAGAGCCACACTGATACAAAGATTACACATGTAGAGAATGATGAGACGTGGTTAGAAAAGAGACAGACTGTGGAGTGTTTTCCATGAAAGGTTGCAGGGTTTTCATTGTTTTCCTGGTTCTTCTCCTATCCCTCTGATTACTTCTCTATTTCTATCACATGCACATCCCCCATCATGAATCTAAGGCCCCATCTGCATGATGTCAAAAAAGCAATGAGCCAAAAAACTGAAATATTCAAGAAAACAAGTTATTTAAAACCACACAGCTGAAATAGGCAAACAAAATTTAAAGTTTAATTTTTTTAACTGAATTTCAATATATATATATATATATATATATATATATATATATATATATATATATGTATGTATGTATATCGACATGGCAGAATATTCTCATCCAACTATTAAAAATAAAAGAGGACGACTAAATAAATATTGATATAGTGAACCAGAGGCTAGCATATACTGTTATTCCTTGTTTTAATGTAGACACATATACATGAAAATGTATTATATTTAATGATATCCAGGACAGCTTTGAGAGTTATACATTAAATTTACTGTAGTCTTCAAAAGAAAATCAAGCTGTATATAGTAGCAATATGCAGTTATGGTGTCAATTCTCTTTTTCTATTCTACTTTTACATAGAAATGCTAATTTTATTTGATGTTTGATAATTTAAGCATAATTTTTAATCAAACTGTGATATATTTTGGAAGGATATGTAACAATTAATAGCAACTTTATAGGAACTTACTTCGAATTTACAACCTATCTTGTCCTAGTGTCTTTCTTTCTAGGTAGAGAAGTCACAGAGGTATATCTCAAAGACAGGCACATAGGCATATTCTCCACAGAAGATGCACATGCTTAGAGAAATCAGGCCTGCTTGGCTCTGTTTTGTACCTTAAAATACTCTAGGGTTTGATTATTTCCTAATAATCACCATCTCTGTCTTCCTTTATTACATAAATAGTCATCTCATCAGAGTGTTTGTGAAACTTCAAGAACGTGACCTAGAAAGTTTAGCTCGTACTGTCGTTTTCCTTCCTTGGTGATTTTGCTATCAACATTGCATTAATCTTTGTCTATTTTTGAGCTTAGCAAAGACAGCAAAATATAATGGAGCAGAAAAACAAATGTTAATGAAGCAAACAAATAGGCTTGTATTTCAGAATTAAAGACTTCAGGTTTGAGAAACACAATCTTTTCTACTCTCTACTCTACTCTCTCACGTAACTAGGAGTACAACAAAGTCATGCATCTTATTTTGTTAATATTAACTTCATTAATTTAGCTCACTGTTCATGGCCACACATACCATTCCATGTGACAAATACACAATATTCTGCTGTCTCTCTCGAAGAAGCATTTCATGATAGATCTCAAAGAATAATAATTTCTGATGATGTTTTGTTCTTTCTTGTATTTTGTTACAGATCTTTGATTTCATTGGAATAGAGGAAGTCCTTC
Source organism: Macrotis lagotis (assembly GCF_037893015.1). Classification (NCBI taxonomy): domain Eukaryota; kingdom Metazoa; phylum Chordata; class Mammalia; order Peramelemorphia; family Peramelidae; genus Macrotis; species Macrotis lagotis. Next base: position 23,872,037 of record NC_133666.1, read on the forward strand.
TACTACTACTACTACTACTACTACTACTACTGATAAGCCAATCTGCAACTTAGAATCTTTAAGAAGTGTTTGAGAAACATTGAGAAGTTAAGTGACTTGTGACCAGGGTCATGTAGTCAGTATGTATCAGAAGCAGAATGTGAACCCATGTCTTCCTGAAATTAAGAACAACTCTCTATTCACTCAACCACTGCTACATTTCTCAGTCGACTTTTCAAAGTAACATGAAACTGACACCATTTCCCATAACAATACAATATTACACGACAACAAAATAAATATGACAGGACATTTTGATAACTTCGCTTTCAATCGGATCTACATAATTTGAATACTGGCTCCACAGGTCATTTGGTTTGGAAGCACCTGGAGGGGTAAGTCAAAGTAGAAATAAATATAAAATCAATTTTAAAAAATTAAACCCTTGGACTTACTTTAAAATTTCAAGCATACCAGATAATGTAGTATACACACACACACACACACACACACACACGCACACACACACACACACACACACACTACACACACACATACACACATATAATATATACATATATATATATATATATATATATATAGAGAGAGAGAGAGAGAGAGAGAGAGAGAGAGAGAGAGAGAGAGAGAGAGAGAGAGAGAGAGAGAGAGAAAGAGAGAGACTGTATAATATAATACATATATTACCTAACTGTTAGGGCCAAGGTTTTGAAGAACACGATGAATCTTTGTAGGAATTCAATTACTCAGTGTCATTTATGGAACATATACAAGGTGAATGGCACTATGCTAAGACGTGAAATAACACCACTTGCAACAAATATCTATGGAGTTAAATCTGCACCTTCATGATGAAATTTATCTATTACTATAAACAACTGGTGCTATCTGCCTGGGTTTTACAGGATTCATGCCCCCCCCCAAAGGCCTTTACACTTCTGAGGATTCAATTTTCATATAAATACATAGGAAACATGGATAGGAGTGGGGAGAGGAGGGAAGGGATGGAAGAATAGTCATTTCATAAGGGAAATGAACTTTTCTCTCTACCCATGATGCACTACATGCTTTTCCCAATAAGCAGGAAATGCTTCCCCAAACAGCCTCACTAGGCTGCAATACAGATGATGAAAAAATAGGAAGAAACCAGACATTCCTACTAAAATTATTGAGGACAGAAAAATTATTGGGATCAATAAAATAATTTTTAATAATAAAGTTGATGAATGACTGAAGACCTGCCATTTTGATACATAATGGAACTTCACTAATATAGAATGGCTGAATAAATGAAAACATTCATTTAAACTTTACTATTTATACAACACCATATTAAGTTCTGCAGAGCATAGTGAAGATAGTTCCTGATCTCAAGCATATCATATTCTATCCACAACTACAAGAATAATAATGAATTCTAATAGGAGACAACACACACATTTCAGCTACAAATCAGGTGAAAAGTGTAGTAGGTCTGTTGATTCACTGGAAGTTTTGAATCATGTATTACTTTATTACTACTATTAAGAGCTAACAAAGTTTTAAGATTTGCAAACTATTTTACATACATTCTCTCTATTTAATTTTGGTAATACTGTGAATAGGTACTAATGCCATCATTTCCATTTTTTACAGATGAGGAAACTGAGATGGAGATAGATTAAATAACTCATCAATATTATATAGCAAAGAAGCTAAAACCAAGTCAAGTTTCAAACTCAGGTATTCTGACTTGAAGTCCAACATTCTATCCACTTGTCTGATGGTCTTTTAGTGGAAAGAACATGGAACTAGGAATTAGGAGTCCCAGGGTTCTAATTCTGTCTCTACCACTAACTTTCTATATGATTTTGAACAATTCTCTTCATCTTTTGGAGTCTTGTCTGTCTCATTTTACATGACCTTTGTTCCTTCATCACCTATCCAGGAAGCCTCCACTTTTAACAAAGAATACAAAAGAAAAGATTTGGAAAAAGCAGATCAGCAAAACTAGCCATTATATTATTAATATTTGAAAAGATATGAAAGGGTCCACATCCATAGTTCCCTACCTCTATTTATAAAAGGAAGAAGGCATATTTTGTTGCCTTCTCTTCGAGGCTAAACTTGTCTCATTTTAAAAATGAGATTAGATTAGATGAAACCTAAACTTTCTTCTATTCATGAAATTTATGATTAAGAGAAACAGAGTTTATATTTCTTTTAAGATTGCGTATCTGTCAAGTCTAAAGGATCCAGAGACAAGCATGGCATACACTAACAGATTCCTAAAGAGAGATTTCTGATCAGGAATATAGAATTGCAGATAAAAGGTTAAAAAAGTGTCTTCAACAAGTATTGTATTAGGTTTTCCAGTTGAAAATGACTTGAAAAACAATTTACATTAGCAATATATCAAGTAGTATAGAAGTAAAAATGGCCAATGTATTTATAGAGCTTTATGATTGGCAAAACATTTTATGTGAATTATCTGGTTTGATCCTTGCAACAATCCTGCAATGCAAGTATTATTATTATTATCTCCATTTTTACAGATAAGGAAACTGAGGTTGAGACATGTTGTGACTGAGAAAAGATCATGTAGCAATTAATATGTGCACCAATATTTAAATTCAAGATTTCCTGACTCTAGTCTAGGATATACATATATAAATTTAAAAGGTATATAAATGATATTAATGAACAATCTATTTCTTTATCTACTATCTACCTATTTTATTCAATCTTCATAACAACTCCATTATTTAACTACTGAAGTTCATTCTTACAGATGAGAAAAAATGGATCACAGAAAGATTAAATAATTTGCCCAATATCATATAGTCAGTGTCAATCTGGATTCAACAAAGGTCCTTTTTTGTTTGTTTATTTATTTAATATGATTACTATAATCTTCTTGTGAGAGTAAACATAAGCCTCCCTCTCCCCCCAAAAGATGAGAAACCTCAAGAACAGTGAGAAAGAAAAAAAAGTGTACTTCAGTCTGTGTTCAGATTCCAGTGGCTCTGTCTCTGGGGTGAGTTGCTTTCTTTACTATAAGTCCACCAGATAAGTTGCTTCAATATTTTTTTCCCAAAGTTGCTATTACTAGCTGTATTTCCCTCCACTCTATTCCTCCCAACTCTCGTCTATTCCATTCTCTCTCTCTCTCTCTCTCTCTCTCTCTCTCTCTCTCTCTCTCTCTCTCTCTCTCTCATCACTTCCCTGTTCAGAAGTGTGTTGTATATGAGTACCCTCTCCCACAATCTTCCCTTTCTTCTATCACCTATTTCCCCCTTCCCTTCTCCCCCATTCCCCCTTATCTCCTTCCTTTCCTCTCATTTTTCTCTAGGGTAAGAAAGATTTCTATACTCTATTAAGTGTGTATGTTATTTCTTCTCTGAGCCATTTCTGATGATAATGAAGGCTCACTCATCCATCCTCTCCTTCCCCCATTCTACTCCATTGTAAAAGCTTTTTCTTGATTATTATGTGAAATATCTTAGCCCTTTCTTCCTCTCCGTTCTCTTCCTCCCAGTAATTTCATTTATCCCCCATTGACTCCATCTTTAACTATATCATACCATTATAATTCAGCTCTTTCCTGTGTCTTGCCTACATTTGTTCCTTCTAATTGCTCTTATAAATGAGAAAGTTCATATGGGTTATCAGTATCTTTTTCCCATGCATGAATACAAACAGTTCAACATCATTAAGTTCCTCATAATTAGTCCCTCTTGTCCACTCCCTCTATGGTTCCCCTGAGTCCTATACTTGGAGATCAAACTTTATGTTCAACTCTGGTTCTTTCAATAGAAAAGTGTGAAAGTCCCCCGTTTCATTGGAAGTTCATCATTTCTCCTGAAAGAGAATGTTCAGTTTTTCTGAGTAGTTGATTTTTGGTTGTAAACCAAGATCTTTTGCCTTCCAGAATATCATATTTCAAGCCCTACAAGCCCTTAATGTAGATGCTGCTAGATCCTGAGTAATCCTGACTATAGAGCCATGGTAGATGAATTGTTTGTTTCTAGCGACTTTTAGTGTTTTCTCTTTGAATTAGGAGTTCTGGAATTTGGTTATAATATTCCTGGAAGTTTTTCTTTGGGGATCTCTTTCAGGAGCTGATTGGTGAATTCTCTCAATTTCTATTTTACCCTCTGCTTCTAGGTTCTCAGGGAAATTTTGCTGTATTATTTCTTGATGATGAAATCTAGGCTCTTTTCTTGGTCATGACTTTCAGGTAGCCCAATAATTTTTAAATTATGTCACCTGGATGTATTTTCACAGTCAGTTGTTTTTTTCCAATGAAATATTTCACATTTTCTTCTACTTTTGCATTTTGCTATAGTTTTATTTCTTCCTAATTTGTCACAAAGTCATCAGCTTCCGTTAGTTCCATTCTGCATTTGAAGGAGTTGTTTTCTTAAGAGATCTTTTTTATCTCCTTTTCCAGTTGATCAATTCTTCTTTTAAATCATTCTTTTCTTCATTTGCCTTATGTGTTGCTTTTTTCCATTTGACCTAAACTGGTTTTTAACATATTATTTTCTTCACTATTTTTTTGTATTTCTTTCACTAAGCTGCTGACATGGTTTTCTTAATTTATCTACATCACTCTCATTTCTCCTAATTTTTCCTCTACCTCCCTTAATTGCTTTTCAAAGTCTTTTTTGAGCTCATCCATAGTCTGGGCCCATTTTATATTTCTCTTGGAGGTTTTAGATACAGAAATTTTGATTTTGTCATCCTCTCAGCATGTATTTTGATATTCCACGCAACCAAAGTAATTTTCTATGGTCAGGTTCTTCTTTTTCTGTTTTTGTTCATTTCCTCAGCCTATGGCTGATTTACCATACTTCCAAGGCTTTGGGGTAGGGGGGTTAATTCCTTAATTTCTCCAAGGTCTTATGAGAGGCTCTGACTGTTCTCTTGCCTGTGCTCTGGTATGTGGATGACCACAGGTTCTCCTTTCTGCTCTGGAACTATGAGGAGGGTTCCTGCTCAGGTAGGGTTGTGTTGTTGCAACCTGAATCTGAGTATGGGCAAACAGCTGAGTTCTGCCATAGGGAGAACAGAGAGACTTCTGCAATCTCCCCCCCCCCCCCACCATCCCTTACTGTCTGTGGGCTGAGCTCTTTGGAAGTTCTGGGTGGCTTCCCCAATTCCTACTGCAGGTTCTCAACCCAGGGCTGCTCTGAGTCTGGTGCTCCTCTCTGTGCTCACTCTCTCTCTCACCACCCTGTCTGGCTGTCTCCAGTGGTCCCTGGGCCAAGAGCTCTGGAAACCATCCCCTCTGCCACAGACCCAGGCGTCCCAAGGATTCTAGGGACCTAGGCGGCTGGCCTGGCTGCACTACACTGTGCTGTGGCTTCAGTGTGGCTCTTTTCAACCTCCAGTCTTGGTGAAACAGACCTTTCCTGTGGAATTTCTAAGCTGTCTTGGACTGGGAAATTGGATCACACTCTTTCTGTAGGTTCTGCCCCTCTAAATTTTGACTAGAGTCATAATTTGGCGGCTTTTAGAGTTTAGAGGGGAACAAGTTGCCGGGAATTCCTGCCTTCACACAGCCATCTTGACTCCCCCCACCCCAGGTCCCTTTTGACTCTAAACTCAGCTCTCTTTCCAAAATAACTTCTGGGAATAAGATAAAATTAATGGGAAAAAAGATATAATTTACAATAGACCTTCATTACATAAATATGTATAAGAAATTTAAAAGTTCTTTAGTACACCAAACTCAGAAACTGAAGAAAATAATTATTGAGTAGTTTGAAATACTACTGATATTAATTGAATATCTTTTATTCAAGGATCAGACACTCAAAATTTATAAAGAGAGAAATTTGTTCAAACTCAGGGCAGAATAAGAAGCATGCAAAATATAGCTGAATTAGTGGATCATTCTGTTTAAAAATATTTCTTTCTAGAAGAACCATGGAGATATTCTCAACAGGTAGAACATAGATTATCTTGAACCTGAGTCTCATGTTACCACCTTTGAACAATCACGCAGTCCTGTTCATTCCACCTCCTCAACAAGAACCAAAAAAAAAAAAAAAATCCTCTTTGACCTAATAGTTTAAAAGTTAGTGGATTCTCTAACAGATAATTTTACCCTTTAAGAAGTTTAGCAAGGAAAATGATTGAAAGGAATATGATTAAATTCTGTGGATACCGTGGAGAAATTTTGAGGGAAGGATTGGAATAAATTGGAAAAACTGTAGAGCAGCTTGTCAGAAATTAGGTTTAAACCGGTATCTTACATTATATTCTACAGGAAATTTGCAACAAATATACAAACTAAAAATAAAGAAAAACTCTTTTTTGTCAAACATTTGTTTTATTCCTTGCACAATTAATAAAATTGAGAAGAATATAAAGGTTAATGCTATTGTTACATTTATAGGGAAGTCTTTTTTTGATATTTAATTTTTTTATTTTTTCCCCAATTCGATGGTGAAAAAAAATTTCAACACCTTTTTTTTTTCAAATTTTGAGTTCCAAATTCTCTCCCTCTCTTGCTTCTCTACTTCACTGAGAAGGCAAGCAATTTGACATAGGTTATACAGAGAATATTTTTTTAATAAAAGGAACACAAAGAATGTGATTTTCACAACTATGACTACAAGGAGAATTCTTAACTAAGCAATGAACAGAAGTGTTCATAAAAAAGACAATTTTAACTACATACACTTCAAAAGCTTTTGTACAAACAAAATCAATGTAGCTAAAATAAGAAGGGAAATTGTGAACAAAATATATTGGATTCAAATATCTCTGATAAAATTCTGATATTCAAGAAATAAATAACTAGAACATATATAGAAAGCCCAGAGTCATGCACTGATGCACAAATGGTCAAAGGACGTATAAGTCCTTTTCAAAAGAAGAAATACAAATTATCAACTATGATAGTAAAATGTGTTCCAAATCAATATTAATAAAAGAAATAGAAATGAAAACAACTCAGGTCTTACATCACTACCAGAAATTTGTGCAAAAACTGACAAATGATGGAAATAGTCAATGTTGGAAGGTCTTTGGGGAGACAGGCAAACTAATAAATTGCTTTCTGGTAGAAATTCTAATTGATCCACCATTCTAATAAGCAAATTGGAATGATGCTAAAAAGTGATTAAATTGGTCATATCTTTGATCAAGCAATTTCACCATTGGTCATATACCCTAAGGAGGACAAAGTCCGAGGGAACAGTCATAAATATGCCAGCTTTTCACATCTTTTGGGGGTAGAAAAAACTTGAAACAAAATAAGTACTCAGTAAATGGGGGAAACTAGCAAATTATTATATATGTATATTCTGTATGTATATATATATATTTATATGATATATATGTTGTATCATGTATACATATATATGTATGGGAATACAATGTCTTATAGAGAAAGGACAAATACAAATTCAGAGAAACTTGGTAAAAAGCATGAATAAATATAAAGTATAGTAAGTAGACCTAGGAAAACAATTACATGGTTATTACAATAATGTAAGGGACAACAATATGGAAATTCTTCATTGTAATGAACAATCTCAGTCCAGGGGAACAGAAAACCTATTTTTCTCCTCTCTGTACAGAAGTAGGGGATGAGTGGTGCATAATGTCACATATGAAATCAGCAGTAGCTGATGTGTCAGTAGACTTTGCTTAATCATTTTTCATTATAAAGGAAACTATAAAGGGATGCCATAAAGGGAAATGACTGGTAAAAACCAAAAACATTAATAAAAATTCCATATAAAAATCATAGAGGAAATAAAAAGGTACACTCTTTTTTGTTAATGGACTTGAAAACTGGTTGAGAACTTTTGGGGAACCATCTGTCAGTACACATTGAAAAATAAAAAAAATAATCATGACCTTTGACCTGTTAGTTCCATTCTTGCAAAAATACTCTAAAAGTATCTTAAAATGAACAGAAGAAGCAAAACAAGAACTAGTTACTAAAAGATATCTATGGCAGCATCATTTGCAATTGAGAAAACTGAAAATGCTCAACAACAAAGGAACAGTTTAATTGTGGTACATGAATAGAATTGAATATAATACGATTAAGAAAAATAATTATTAAGAATACAAAGAAAATGGCAAAGACATTTATGAAGTAAAACAAAGTGAACAAAGTATAACCAAAAGAATGGAATATTTATCATGACCACCTAAGAGGAAAAGTGAATGGTAATGAATAGACAAAGAATCTAGTCAGAGTGATTTAAAAAAGGCAGTGACTGAAATTGTTATAAGATTCTAAACAAAAGAATGAATTTCACTATAAACATTTATAGAGAATATGCAAATAATTGCATGAATGTTCAATATTAAATTTATAATAGATCATTTAACAATAATCACAAAAAGGAACTTGCCAGTGTAGAAAAAATTCCTATTATCTTCACCACAGATGTATTTTTCCATTAAATTCTGTCTTTAAGATAAAAATAACTTTTGTTACTTATATAGAAGACTTGAGAAAGAAACTTAATGGTTTGCTCATTTCAAATTACATTTACTCTCCAATAATAAAATCAATTCATATATATGTTTATGCACTCATAGATAGACATATACATGGATAGACAGTATTTCTTTCAGTGTAGTTTCACATTTCTTACTCCCCACTCTATACCCACTTTAAGAAAACCCAATATATGAACATTTAGATTTAAATAATAGATAAATTCAGTGATGATGACCACTTGTTTTCTAAAAAAGGATTCAAACTTCTGGAGTGAAGCCAAGATGGAAACACAAAGCTAGGAAGCTCCCAGAGATTCCCAAAACAACTTTAAATGAAGCCTCTATACAGAACCTAAAGCTACAGATCCTACCAAAAGAAAGAGTGAAACAAGTTCTCAACTCAACTATCATGGAGGAACTTCAGTAAAGATCTTCTGACTTGAGTAAAAAGGAAGTATAGCCCAGCATAGGCAGGAGAATTGGAAAGTCAGTAGGAGGCTCAGGTCAAGGCTTAGCAAGCCGGTGATGCAGCAGACCAGCAGTGAGTATCCTAACCCCAGTTCAAAAGACAAAGTTTGAGCCCTACGAACTACTCAAAGCCAGGGAACAAACCACTGCATAAGTAATACCATAGGCAAGAGGTACGCCAGAGATCAGATCCTGGTTCTAGCATAAAAACCTTGGGACTATGATTCCCTATGCCCCAGGAGTGGAGTTCAACTATCAAAATGAGCAAAAAACTCCACCCCAAAAGTGCTAACCATAGATAGCTACTATTCTGTTAGGGATAATAAAATGCCATCTCAGAAAAGGAAAAAGTGACAAAATGCCTACTGTGAAGTCTCAAAGTAGTTTGTGAATTATCCTCAAATCCAAAAAAGAATTCTTAGAAGAGCTCAAAAGGAATTTTAAAAAACAAAGAAGAGACGAAGAAAAAAATGGAGAAAAGAGGGCCATGCACAAGAATTATAAAAATTTGACTGAAGAAATCAACTCCTTTAGAAGTAAAAATGACCAACTGGAAAAGGAACATAACTAATCAAAAAGTAAAATTAACCAACTGGGAAAGGAAACACAAAAGTTAACTGAAGAAAATAAAACCCTAAAATTTAGAATTGGACAAATGGAAACTAATGACTCTATGAGACACCAAAATTTCATGAAATAAAACCAAAGTACAGAAAAAAACAGAAAAAAAAATGTAAAGTACCTCTTAGGAAAAACAATAAACCTGGAAAATAGATTTAGAAAACATAATTTATGAATTATTGGTTTACCTGAAAGCCATAACCAAAAAATATCTTTCAGGAAATTATCATGGAAAATTGCCCTGAAACAAGATGACAAAATAGTCCTTGAAAAAAATATACCAATCATTTCCAGAAAAAGGTCCCAGAATAAAAACTCCAAGGAATGAATTCTCAGCTAAAGAAGAAAATACTATAAGCAGACAAAAAGAAGCAATTTAAATACCAAGGAACCACAGTCAGAATTACACAGGACTCAATCACTTCAAAAATAAAGGATCAGAGGGCCTGGAATATGATATTCCAGAGGGCAAAGGGCCTTGGATTACAGCAAAAAAAGCTAACCTGCAAAATTCAACATATTCTTTCAGGGGAAAGGATGGACTTTCAATGAAACAGAGAAATTTCAAACTTATCTGATAAAAAAATCAGAGTTGAACAGAAAATTAATCTTCAAATACAAGACACAAGAGATGTGTCAAAAGGTAAATGAAAAGGAAAAATAAACTTTAATCAATAATGTTAAACTGTATCCATCTCTACACAGGAAGAAAATACTCGTAACCCTTGGGAATTGTATTTCTCTTAGGATAGGGTATGGATATAGAATAATCACTAAAATTATGATACTTTAACTAATATCTTAGTTCATGAGGGTTGAATATAGTTGGAGAAAGTGTACTCAGAGGGTGTAGGCATAAATATATCTTGAAATGATTTTGCTTTACATGATACTTTGGCCCATGAGGGTAGCATGGGATGGGTGGCAACAAATAGCACTGCTCTTTTGACAGGAGAGACTTTATTTCAAATTTAATCTCCTTTTCTTACTATCTGTGTGACTATGGGAAGTCAACTAATCTCTCAAAGCATCGGTTTCCTCAGATACCAAGTGAAAATAATAAGAGTAGTTATTTCAGAGTTGGTTGTGAAGCTCAAATGAGTTAATTCTCATTAAACACTTTTCAATTACAATAATTTAGGGTTATAGGCAGTTAGGAACAGCTATGTGTCAAGACAGATAGATTGCCAGGCTTGGAATCGGGAAGATTTGTCAAAGCTTTTACTAGCTTTGTGATCCTAGGCAAATCACTTTATCCTGCATGCCTCAGTTTCCTCATCTGCAAAATGAGCTGGAGAAGGAAATAGCAAACTTGGCAATAGCAAATTGCCAAGAAAATTCTCAGTGAAGTCACAGAGGCAGGTAAGATTGAAACTGACTGAACAACAGTAAGGAGATCATCAGAGTCAGAACTATAATAGTAGCCAGGTAAAAGGGACACAGAAGCACATGTGAGAGATGCTTTAAAGTAGACATAATAGGATTTGGCAAGTGATGGGTAAGTTGGATAAGAGAAAAAGAGAAGCTAATGATCAGGCTAAGGTTATGAACCTGGGTGGCTAGATAATTGTTATTCCCTTCAACAGAAATATGAAAGTTTGGGAGACGGATGAGTTCAGGGGATTTGGGATATATTGAGTTTACAATGTCTTTGGGATATCCAGTTTGAAATGATCAACAGGTAATGAGTGTGATGATACTGAAGTTCTGAGGGGAAGACTGAGGTTGAATTTATAGAATTTAGAATTATCTGCATAGAGATGATGATTGAACCCAAGGATAGGATTATAATCTGAGGCAGAGAGGGGAAGGACCGAAAACAGAGAGAGACAGAGACAGACAGAAACAGAGACAGGGAGACAGAGAAAAAGAGACAGATGGAGGCAGACGGATAAAGAGACAGGGAGATAGCTTTCTAGCTGCTGGACTCTTAAAAGGTCAGAGCTCTGTCCACTGGTTTTGTCCCTGACCTCGTAATTTCCCTGTCCCCTCCTGCTTTGGTCATGGTGCGGACTAAGGCCGACTGTATGCCAGGCTCCTACTGTAAAGTGATGGCACCTCGAGCACCTAGGAAGGCGTTGGATCATTCCATTTTCACCAATGCCTCTCCTTTGCCTCCATCCTGGAAAGTTGAAAGTTAATATGCAGGTGGAAACCAAGTATGTGTATGGCCAACACCTACATGGCAAAAAGGAATTGGAAAATTCTTTGAGATGTTATCTAAATACTCAGTAAAAGAGAATCAAATTCCTGGTGAAATAAAAATGGAAAGTAGTGGTCTAGGAAAACCTAAAAGAATATCTTGTCCTTTGCAACCTGATCCCACAGAAGATGATGAATGATCAGATGAAGAATAAAAGATTATCATCGATTTTTGCTGTCATCAGAATTCTAGGATATACATTTGTGTAAATATTTTTGTTTACAATGGTTTGGGTTTAATTTTGTCATACAGAAATTTAATTATAATATTTTTTAAAATATGCACCTAAATTAAGTCATTTATAGGTAGTTCTGAATGAAAGACTGTAAGATTATTATATGCATATATATAATTTGCACATCCATAAATATTAAGCATTATCAAAAAATTATTATATGGTATTGTAACTAATTTGCAACATTGGAAATTGGCTTTAATCTTTGTGCCACTGCCATTTTATTCGCATCTTTTTTGAAATAGTGCCATGTTTTTGTTCTTCATTTGCTTCAAAAGCAGTTAGACTTTGCACATTTAAAAACTTTTCCCAGTATTAACAAAACTGAAGGGATATACTTTTAAAGACTCAAATTTCTTCAGAAAGAGAAGTCAAATGCAAATTTTTCTTTTAGGTTTTTGCAAGGCAATGGAGTTAAGTGGCTCGCCCAAAGCCACACAGCTAGGTAATTATTAAGTATCTGAGGCTGGATTTGAACTCAGTACTTCTGACTCCAGGGTCAGTGTTCTATCCACTATGCCACCTAGCTGCCCCCAAATGCAATTTTGAAAGCATTTAAAGAGGCATCCTCTAGTTAGGACAAGGGTTTTTTTCTATTTGTCTCAAATTTTTAATGAGTAGAATAATGCATATTTATATATTAATATTCATCTTAAGATAAAGCATTCAATTTATAGCATCTCTTTTTGAGGTGGCAAAGAACTGAAAATTAAGTGGATGCATATTAATTGAGGAATGACTGACCAAGTTGTGGCAAATGATTGTGATGGAATACTATTGTGCTATATGAAATGGTGAGCAGGAAGCTTTCAGAAAAAACCCCAGAAAGACTTAAATGGACTGATGCAAAGTGAAGTGAGCAGAACCAGGACAACATTGTACACAGTAACAGCAATATTGTAAGATGATCAACTGTGAACAAATTATCCATTCTCAGCAATACAATGATCTAATATAATTCCAAAGGCCCTATGATGAAAAATGCTATCCACCTCCAGTGAAAGAACTGATGGAGTCTGGCTCTACATAGAAGCATACATTTAAAATTTTTTTAATCCTGTATTTTCCTCTGCAACATGTTGAATATGAAAATGTTTCGCATGATTGTGCATGAATAAACTATATCAAATTGCTTGGGGAAGAAAAGGAACAGAATTGCAAAAATTCATTTTTACATGAAAATTAAAAAAAAATTAAAGGCAAAAACATTCATATTAACCAAGAAAGCTGTTATTTTAATTATAGCTCACATGTAAATAGTGCTTTGCAGCTTGCAAAATGCTTCCTGATTGCAGCCTGTATGGTATGTAGCATAAGCAGTTCTCAATTCTATAGGGAATTTATTCTAAAGCATTTTCACCATAGCTATGTGAGATAGGTAGTATTAGTATCCCCGTTTTCAAGATGAGAAAGTTGAGGCTCAGAATAGCAAAATCTTGTGATTCCAAGACCTGTGTTCTTTTCTTCTCTGCCATGAGGAAACATTTGTCTTAAGTACTAGATGTCTGAACCTTAAAGGTGAGAGAAAGTATTCCATTATCACTACTGATAAGCAATTTTCATTGCTTGCAGAGGCTTTTCTGAACATTCTAAATAAAAAGTTCTTAGAATTCCCCCCTCCCCATTTGTACATAAGACTTTAAGCACTGACTAGAATTTTTTATTAAAAATATTGTGATTACACCAAGCAAAAAGCATGTCGCTGCAAGTAAACTGGAAAACCTAATCTCAAGAACAAAAATTATACGATGCCCGGCACATAGTAGGAATTTGAAAGGTTATTCACTCAAACTTTTTTTTTCATAATTAACATAGGAATATGTTGTTTTGTTGTCAGATGTCTCCTAGGCATAAACTTTATTAGACTAGATTTAAAATGAAAAGTGATGACCAACCTGCAGCAGAAAAGATATAACCTATATGTGTGTCCAAAGGGTATAAAGCCTCTGTTATATCCTTCACAAGGCAACTAAGGACATAATTGAGAAGTTAGGTTGATAAGACTGTCTTTTTTTGTAATCAAGCTTTGTGGTTCACTGAACTGTTAAAGGAAAAAAATTAACTTGAATTTGAATATTTGTTTTTTGTGTTATGAATATGCTTTGAAATCAAAAAAAGAGATAGGGAGAAAGAAAGACAGAAATAGAGAGACATAGACAGACAGACAGACCAACAGAGAGACAGACATGGAGAGAGACAGACAGCCCCAGAAAGAGAGGGAAAAAAGAATAATGGAAGAGGGTTCAGGATAGTGCTTTGGAGACACTCCTACAGTAAGGAAGATAACCCAGATAATGAAACAGCAGAGAAAAGTGAGAAGAAACCATCCGACAGGTAAGAAGAACTTTGTAGAGGAGAGTGATTGATGCCACATTAAAACTATCAGCATCTGCTCTGCCTTCTAGAATGTGTAAACTCCTCATCTTCACCTCTTTGAATAACTAGTTTCATTCAGAATTCATCTCAAATGCCACCTGCTACATGAAACCTCTCCTAAACATGCCCCCTTCCTCTCCTCAGTTGCTAGTACCATCCCATTACCTTCAAATCATCGTGTACCCCTTTGTACAGAGACTGGACACCTGTACCTCTTGTCTCCCTCAGCTAGATTGTAAGTACCTAGAAGACAGAGACTTTGCTTGTCTTGTATCTCCAGCTTCTAGCACAGAGCCTGCCACATAGTAGGTACATAGTTTGATAGCAAGAGAACACATCTGGAGATTTATAGCTTTGCTTAAGGGACTTTGGAGATCAACTAATTCAAGTCATCCATTTTACAAATGAGGAAAGTGGGGTCCAGAGTGACTTGTCCAAGGTGATATGAGTACTAAATTACTGACTCTCAATGATATCACCTACTGTCTCATCCCCAGCTGCTAGCAAAGTGTTGGGAATACAAATGGTTAAATATCCAGATCCATACACACAAGTTTAAATAATGTACTCTTATATTTTTTAAAACTTGGAAGTTTCAAATAGCAAGGGGATAAAACTTCTGGAACTGTTAATAATTCTGAGATCAAGGGATGAAAGGTATGCAGAGCACAGAGTACAATGTCACAAACTGACAGAGTGAAAACAAGTCTGAGAAAGGCATAAAAGAGTAAGGTCATCTCAAAAACTAAGGTTTTAAGCTTTTCTCTGCAAAAGAACAATATTGAAAATGAGAAATACAAGATCTACTCAGACTGAAGAGAAGCTACTTTGATTGGGGAGGGGAGGAAAATAAAAAGAGAGAAATGGAATAAAAATAAATACATAGCTACAATGAAATTACTTGTGGCTTCTATAATGGAGAGATAAGACACATAATAGAAAATATGTAATTTTATTGTTTACAATCAATCAGCTTGTGGGGGGGGTGGAGGGGGTAAGGAGGAGTTGCTAAACCAAAGGAGAAAGATAAATCCAGTGGGTCTACATGTACTAAACTATTTATGTATAGTGTCACCTATTTCAGAAAGATAAGGCATGCCAAGATCCAAAATATTTTCATCTTGCAACCATCTAACAGTGAAATGATCCTTGGGTATCATGTGCTGAGAAAGAGCCAGGAGACAATGGAGCTGTGGTTACTTCCTTAGATCCAAAGTGAGGGGGAAAAGAAAAAAGGCTTCTGAATAAGTAAGAATATACTTTTCCAGAATGCCCACATTTTTATTCATTCATTTCAGTCATGTCTGATTCTTTTTGATCTCATTAGATGTTTTCTTGGAAAAGATACTGGAATGGTTTGGCATTCTCTCTCTAACACATTTTATTGAGGAAAGTGATGCAAACAGGGTGAAATGACTTGCCTAGGGTCACACAACTAGTAAGTGTCTGAGGTTGAATTTGAACCCGAGAACATGAGTTTTCCAGCACTTTATACAATGCAGCTTCCCAGAATGGTCAGAGTCAATGTCTTTTCATTTTTTATGGCTCTTGTACAGGTAGTTACTTATGCCTTTTCTTCCCTTCCCTCATACCTATAGAAATGAATCCTACCTGCTATAAAACACAGCAGCCTTTAGGGCCTTTCCATTTCTTGTAAGAGAACAATTAAAACAGAATTCTTACAAATATCTTGATTGAATATAAGGAAATGGAGGTTCTCTGGGCCACTTAATCTAGATCTAGTATGTATACATGGATGCATATCTACACACACATGTGTGTATGCACACAAACACATATTTATACACATATATACATACTCCATCTGACTATAAAGACATGTATGCCTATATAAACATATGTTTATGTGTATGTCTATAGAGAGAGAGACAGACACGACACACACACACATATGAGATTGACAATATATGTCTCAAATATAAGTGCAGTCATCGTTGGCATGTATATCATCAGTGCCTTGACCTCCTCCCCACCATCACCTACAAGCAAGGCAAATTGCTGGTGAATATCACCTTACATCACTTCTAAGACACCTGAAGGAAAGGAAGGAGAAACTTGGCACACCATATTTTCAAGGATAAAAATCAAAGAATCCTAAACCGTAAAGAACTTTCTGGATCCCTGGGGTGAATGTTCTCAATTACTGACACTAAAATTGACACTGGAATAGGTTGAGCAGTAGGGAAGGGGGAATGGGAAATCCATCATTGGAGAAACTGATTATCCTGCAAGATCAAATTCACCTGGAGGGGTTTAAACTCCCAAACTACCCTTTCACGAGAGGGCTCAAGCCTGTAATTTCTACATTTCCTATTCAACTGTACTCCTTTGGACTTTTCCATCTTCCCCATCTGCCACTTCTGCACCTCATGGGGTACTACTTTCTCCTCCAAATACATTTTTCAACTTAGTTTTTGTGTTGTATTGCCAATGATTAAAAACTCCCTGAGAGAACTAACTCTCTCTCTCTCTCTCTCTCTCTCTCTCTAGATCTCTGTCTCTCTCTGGATCTCTATGTCTCTGTCTCTGTATCTCTGTGTCTGTTTCTCTGTCTCCTTGTCTCTATCTCTGCCTCTGTCTCTGTCTCTCTCTGGCATATAATAGATGTATACTGTTTATTGACTAACTTGGCTAAGCTCATGAATAGTAAGTAGAAGAGCAAGGAGGATTTGTGCTGTCTTCTAACTCCAATCCCAGTTTTTCCAAATCCACACAATGACCATCCAAAACTCATACACATTTTGAATCATTCCTCAGGTTTTACAAATATATATATATGTATATATATATATATATACATATATGCCTCATTTTTCCAACTTAACTTCAAGCTATGGAGCTATAGTGACTCATGATTCTTCTTTATTTTCTATAACACAGCAGAGAAATGATAGCTGACATTTATTTTTTATTTTTGTCTAAATAAGATTTTATTAATGTCGTTTTTTACATCGCCATAGTGATCCCAAGTATTCCTCTCTCTGCCCTTCTCAGAGACATCCCATATAACAAAGATTATTTTTAGAGGGAAAAAATAAGCACAACTGTTCAATATATTGAAAAAGTCTGAAAACAGATGCCAGGGGTCATACCTCCACAAAGGGGCAGATGGGGGTGGAGTCATCTCATATCTCTTCATTATACTCATGCTTGATTTTTATAATATTAGATAACTGAAATTTATATGGTATTTTGGAATGTGCTTCAAATATATGGCTGAAAATGAATAGACATAAAGTAGATGCTTTAAGAGATACTTCTTAATGAGACTTTCTCCAGATTAAAGTTAGGAAAAGCCCCTAAAATGATTTGTGCTAAATAACTAACTTTCTACTTATGGAGTGATTTGCCTTTTAACTAATCACTTCCTCATTGTGTCATTAAAAACTCATTTTATTCACATTTGTAATACCTATACACATGTACATTTAGACATTTGCTTGTGTGGACAGGGGTACTATCATATAACATCTTAGGGGAATTTGGTGAATTTTTTCTTCAATTAGAAGCTTAACCAATGTAAATTAATTGCCAAAAGACAAAAAGACTAAAAGAGCCCAGAAAACAAATGAAATATTTGCCAATGAGAGAAATGGCTGCCAAAGGCAGTAATGGGTTAGAATATAAATGTATTTGTAAATCTTACTGAAAAAGGATGATGGATGATTATTGACTCATAAAGCAGAGAGAGTTAGTGGAGGGTAAAAACTAGTTTGAAAAAAGCTTGGCAAGGGACCAAATTAAGCTAAGCCATATCTAAACCTAACCTCTCTCCTGAACTCCAGTATCATATATTACTACTAGTAGTCCTTTGAAGAATGAAGAAGACCACATTGACCAACCAAATGATTGGAGGCATGGGTTGTAGAATTATATTATTATACTGGGGATATGCTGTACAAGGCATCCTTCTCACTTTTCTTTATCAGAATTCCATCCCAGAGTCTGATTTTTAGGCAGCAAGACTATTGGAGGTGGTCTGGCTACTGTGGGAGTCTCTTGGCCTTAAATGATTTTGAATCCTCAGTGTTACATACTCAATTGCCATTTGGACATCTTTAACTGAATGCCTATCCTTGAGGCACCTTAAACTCAACATGTCCAATTCAGGAAACATTATCTTTCCAGAAAAATCCTCCCATCTATCTAACTTCCCTATTACATCCCAAGGCACAACCATCTTCTCAGTCACCCAGGTTTGCAACCTTGGTGTCATCGTCTCTTTTCCTCACACTTACCCAACATATCCCTTCTGCCATTTCAACTTTCACAACATCTCTCTCATATATCCCCTTCTCTCCATTCACAGAGTCACCATTTTTATGTAAGCCCTCATCACTTCACACCTGGATTACTTCAGTAACTTCCTGGTGGGTCTTTCTGCCTCAATTCTCTCCCCATTCTAGTCCACTTTCCACTTTGCAGTCAAAAGGATCTTTGTAAAGTACAGATCTGGCCATGTCATCACTCTGCTCAATAAATGTTGGTGTCTCCCCATTCCCCACAAGATCAGATATAAAATCATCTGACTTTTTTAAAAACTTCACAATCTTGCACTTTCCTACCTTTCATAGCTTCTTTTTTTGAAGTTTTTGCAAGGCAATGGGGTTAAGTAGCTTGCCCAAGGCCACACAGCTAGGTAAGTATTAAATGTCTGAGGCCGAATTTGAAGTCCTGACTCCAGGGCCGGTGCTCTATCCACTGTGCCACCTAGCTGCCCCCTTTCATAGCTTCTTAACATTCCTCTCAAATGCACAATGATCCAAAGATATAGACCTTCTTTCAATTCTTGGCACATGACATTACATCTCCTGGCTTTTCAACTGGTTGTCTTCTGTGATTAGAATGTTCTTACTCCTCACATACATCTCTTAACTTCCTTGGCTTCTTTCAAGACCCAACTCTCATATTGCTGTGTATAAGAGTCCTTTCTTGGTTTGACATGCCAACAATACTATTGCCTTTTCTCTAAGGAAGTCTTCCATTGATCCTGAATTTATTTTATATTTACGTAGTTGTTAGCATTCTGTATGCCTCATAAGACTATGAATTTCTAGAGGTCAGAAACTACATTTTTGGCTTTCTTTGGATTCCTAGCTTTTAGCACAGGAATCCAGGTGAATCATAGCTATAGGGAGCAGAATCTAGCTTAGTACAAAACAATAATTCAGGGACAAAAGCTGAAGAGATAGGTAATAAAAAAGAAAACTCAAACAATATAAAAATCATTTTAGATTGAGAGAAAGGGGCAACTAGGTGATGTTTCAACAGATAAAGTACTGGACCTCAGACATTTATGATCTGTGACCCTGGGCAAGTCACTTAACCTTTGACTCAGTTTCTCATCTGTAAAAATGAGTTAGAGAAGGAAATGGTAAATCACTCTAGTATCTTTGCCAAGAGTACCCCAAATGCCATCACCAAGAGATGAACATGGCTCAAAAATGAACAACAGATCCAGAGAACCTCAGAAAGAAGGAGAACAGCTCCATAACAATTTAAGACAGGGACTCACAGGGGAAAAAAGGATTTTTCATGAGGACTGTTTGAATGCCTAGAAGAAATGAAACAAGAGGCAAAATGTGGAATAAAATCCCTTGAGGAAAGAATTAAAAAGAGAATAAATATCTTAGAAGAGAAAGTAGAAAACTTTATTTAAGTAAGAGATTGCAATCCTACAGGGAAAAAGTAGAACTTTACATCCATCAGTTTGCCAAAAATGACTGAAAAAGAAATAAATATATGTTGGAGGGTATGTGGATGTGGATGGGAAATAAACATATTAATACAGTATTGATTGATCTATAATTTGGTTCAACCTTTCTGGAAAGTAGTTTGGAACTATGTCCAAAAACAACCAAGTTGTTTATAACCTTTTTCTCACAAAATCATTACAAGGCCTACAGAAACAGAGACCAAATGTAAATAAAGAAAATATCCGTATGAACTAACATTTTTATAGCATTATTTTGTAGTAGGAGAGAACAAGAAAAGAAGGGGTCTCCACCAAATGGAGAATGGATGAACACGTGATGATATATGAATGTAATATAATACTATTGTGCCATAAGAAAAGTCAAAATGCAAAGCTTCAGAGAATCCTGAGAAGTATGACTCAAGTGAGCTGAGCTAGATAATTTATACCAAGATAGCAAAATAATAAAGAAAAACAATTCTTAAATTTAAGAACTTTGATCAATACAGTGACCAACCTTGTTTCCAAAGGACCTGTGATTATAATATGTAACACACTTTCTGAATACAAGGTGCACAAAGATGCATACTTTTTTTAAATATTACCATCACCATTTTTATAGATTGTTTATAGATCAGTTTATGGGTCTTTTTGCTTGATTCTTTTTTTGCTACAAGCTTTGTTTCTTCTCTCTCTCTTTCTTGCTTTTTCATTGGGCAGAGGGTAGGTGGGAATTGAGATGAGAAACTAAAAAGTATAATACCAAAAAAGTGGGCCCTTGAAAAATGTTTATAAAGCATTAGAAGAGAAGAGAAGAGAGTTCAGAATGAAGTACAGATAATCGAAACAGTTTTGAAAGTAGCATGGAGAATGCATTATATTCTTATTAGATATAAAAACAAATAGTATGAAGTGATTCATGGTTTCAAAAAGAATACTCTTCTTGTTTTCTGCCTGACATATGGAAATACATTTTTTCAGTGCTTATATTCAGAATAAAGATAAAAATATAAATAAAAACATTGGATTCCACCAGTCACTAAAATCTTTGGCTATTTTAATAAAGCATGAGGTATTCAACTGAGTTCTGAGAGTGTCCTGAATTTAACTTAACATTATTATAAAGTGGAGAAATCCACATTTATTCATCTACATTCAAATATATACATATATATGTATATAAGACGAGGATGTTAGACTGCAAGTTTGATAGTCTCACTGCTTTTGATAAAAACAGGGGGGCTTGTTAAAATGATTTCTTACATTCTTTTCTACTTTTCTTATTTTTAAATTTTTTTTATATTTTCCCCCAGCTACATGTCCTTCCTCAAAAGTATTTTGCATCTGACTACTCCCTCCTAAGAGCTTTCCTCCCTTCTATCACCTACAACACTCCTCCCCCTCCCCTTTCTCCCATCCCTTTCCTCTCCTATTTTCCTCTAGGGTTAGATTGATTTTTATACTCAATTGAGCAAGTATGTTATTTCATCTCTGAAACAATTCTAATGAGAATAAGTTCATTCACTCCCCCTCACCTTCCCCCCTCTTCTGCTCCACTGCAAAAGCTTTTTCTTGCCTCTTTTAAATGAAATAACTTGCCCCATTCTATCTCTCCTTTCCCTTTCTCCAAAGTACATTATTTTCTACCCAGTAACTCTATCCTTTTAATATATTATGCTTGCTAATTCAACTCCTACCTGTACCTTGTCTATATATGCTCCTCCTAACTGCCCTAATAAATGAGAAAGTTCATATGAGTTATTAGTACCATTTTCCCATTCAGGGATATAAGCAGTTCAATATCCTTAAGCCCTTTATAATTTGCCTTTCATATTTACCTTTCTATGAATCCATTGAGTCTTAAATTTGAGGAGTAAATTTTCTATTCTTCATTGGACTTTTCATCAGGAAAATTTAAAAGTCCTCTATTTCATTGAATGTCCATCTTTCCCCTGAAAGATTGCATTCAGCTTTGCTGAGTTATTGATTCTTGATTGTAATCCATGCTGTTGCCTTCTGGAATATCATATTCCCAAGCCTTCTGATCCCTTAATGAAGAAACTGCTAAATCTTGTGTTATTCTGTTATCCTCCACAATTATTGAATTATTTCTTTCTGGCTGCTTTCAATATTTTTCCTTGATCTGAGAGTTCTGAAATTTAGCTATAATATTTCTGGAAATTTTCATTTTGGCATCAGTAAATTCTTTCGATTTCTATTTTACTCACTGCTTCTAGGATAACAAGTCAGTTTTCCTGGAAAATTTCTTGAACAAATGACTATTAGGTTATTTCTGTTCATGACTTTCAGGTAGTCCAATAATTTTAAAATTATCTGTCCTGGATTGTTTTCCAAGTCAGTTTTTTCCAATGAGATATTTCACATTTCCTTCTAGTTTTTCTTTCTTTTTTGTTTCTTGGTTTCTCACAAAGTCATCAGTTTCCCTTAGCTCCTACATTTTAAGGAATTTTTTTTTTCTTTTGAGAGCTTTTTGTATCTCCTTTTCTATTTAATCAAATAGGGTTTTTAAGGCATTCTTCTCCTTATTGACCTTTTGGACTGTTTTTTTTTTTTCCATTTGTCTCAAATAGTTTTTAAGATGTCATTTTCTTCAGTATTTTTTTGTATCTCCTTCACTAAGCTGCTGACTTGGTTTTCATGATTTTTCTGCATCACTCTCTTTTCTCTGCCCAATTTTTCCTCTCTCTCCCTTACTTAATTTTCAAAATAATTTTGGGCTCTTCCATGTTCTGAGATCAATTTATATTTTTCTTGGAGTCTCTGGATGCAGAAGCTTTGACCTTGTTTTCTTCTTCTTGAAGTTTATTTTGATCCTTCATAAGACCAAAGTAATTGTTTATGGTTGGATTTTTTTCTTCTATTTTTTTTCCATTTTCCCAGTCTCTGACTTGATTTTAACTCTTTATTAGAGTGAGATGCCATACTGTCACAAGTTTTTGAGGGTTTTTCCCGCTATTTTCAGGGATACCCTCAGGGACCTGCAAGTTCTCAATTCCTCCAATGTGTTACGAGAGGCTATGACTGTTTGCCTGGATTGTACACAAGCACTTCCTTGTGTCCTGGAACTATGAGGAGTGTCCCGGCTCTGCTCAAGTAGTCAGTTCTGTCGTGTTTCTGCTCCTTTTCCCGAGACCAGGGTCCTAGACTGTGATCTGGATCTGAGTATGGGCAAGCCATAGAATCCTTCCTCAGGGATAACAAAGAGATCTCTACAATCTCCCCCAACCCCCTCACGATCCTTGAGCACTCTGGAAGCAGCTGCTGATGGGTCTGCAGGCCTACTTCCTGGGGTCAGGTCTGAGCTAAGGCCTGCATTAGGCTCCACTTTCACTCTAATATAAGATAGTTTTCCTGCTGACCTTCCAAATTGTCCTTGGCAATCCCTGGAATGAAATGTCTGAAAACTGCCATCATTGGCCCAGGTGCTTCCAGGGACCCAGGTGACTCCAGGGACCCAGGGACCCTGCAAGCTATTCTTGGATGACTGGAGCCAGTTTGCTCCTGTGCACCTCGGGTTGTTCTGTGGGCCCTTTCTAATCATGGTGTAACAGATCCTTCCCGTGGATCTTCCAAGATGTTTTAGGCTAGAAGATTGTTTCACTCAGTCTCTTTGTGGGTTCTGCCAATCTAGAATTTGATTAGAATCATTACATAAAGTTATTTGGAGTGGTTTTGGGGAGAGCTCATGGGAGTCTCTGCCTTTACTCCATCATCTTGGCTCCACCCTCTATTTCTCTTCTGCTGAGGAAGAACATGGTATGGTTGCTAGGAGGATCTCTTTGAAACTTGGAAAACCTAGCTCTATGATCTTTGGTTAATCTCAGAGCTCTGACAGCTCTTTAAGACTGTAATTGGCAAGATTCTGACCTATATTGGCAGAGAGCATTCACTCTCCTGAGAATTAGCGACACAAAGGAAATCACAAGTCCAGTCAATACACAGTGTAACCCAGTAGGATCAAACTCAAATAGAAAAGGGGCAGTTAAACCATACAGAAGGATCTTTGAGGGTGAATAATGACTTAGAAAATCAAATATTAGCCTTATCTAGGTTCCATTGTATTTCTATTTACTTTGTTAAATAATTTTGAGTTAAATTTTACTTTGCTTCATGCAGCACTGAAAAGTGTGGGCTGTAAGTTTCATGACACAGTGTATACATTTTAAGAGTTTTTGGAAGTGCATAGACATTAAATGACTTGCCCAGGTTCACTATTTCCAAGCCCAGCATAGAAATGAACATGCCATGCTACTTTGTTGTTACTACATTCTTTAAAAATAATTTTGTTGTTTTATTCATTATTTCTGCAAACTGTTTGGTTCACTCATTATTTAGGTTGTCATCACTGTCAGTCTCCATTTAGTAGCTTTTGCTTATGCCTCTTTTATTGATTATTATTTTTATTGTGTTTTACTCTGTAAATGGCATATATTTCTGTATCTATTTATGACTTATTTTTACTCTAGTCGATGATCAATTTCAGTAAAGGTGTTGCTTGAAGCTGAGAAAGATATATATTCTTTAATCATCATAGATCTTGTAAATCTAATTTTTTTCCAACAATCTGTTCAAATCTATAATTTCCTTTACATATCTTATACTTATCCAGATCTGAAAGAAGAATGTCCAATTCACCTATATATTTTGTCTTACTGGTATCTTTTTTCATTTTTCATTTTGGATAAATACAGCTTTTTTCTCATTAAGATGTTCTTTAATTTTAGTTAATTTTCCTTTGAGTATTTAGTTGCCATTTGGGATGTGTGAAAGACATAGAAAGAAGAGATGTAGATTAGAGAAAGAAGGAGGGAGGAGAGAAAAGGGAGACAGGGAGACAGAGACTTGTACTTCATTCTGATCTTCTAAAACTTTCTGGTTGCTTTATGACTAAATAAATACTTTTCACAAACATGAGGTCTTATAAATAAATTCTTGTTGGTTGGTGGATTGGAAGAGGAAATTAGTTCTCTCTACCAATGAGATCACAGATCCAGAATATAAATATAGAGTCAGAAAGGCCTGAATTCAAGCCTTGCCTTTGACAGACTTTGACTGTGTGACCCTGGATATGTACAGAATAACTTTCTAAGATTAGAAATTACTGATTTGATGCTTAATTGCTTTGGAAAATAGAACTCATGGCTATTCCCTGATGAATATTTAATAAAATCGCAGATCTTTATCAAAAAGAGATTTACTAAAGACATTTTTAGTGGTCTGGGTCTTTAAGTATAATTTAGTTTGCCTGTTTATATCCCTTGGACAATGTCTCTTTAATG
Organism: Macrotis lagotis; assembly: GCF_037893015.1. NCBI lineage: Eukaryota > Metazoa > Chordata > Mammalia > Peramelemorphia > Peramelidae > Macrotis > Macrotis lagotis. Next base: position 23,897,407 of record NC_133666.1, read on the forward strand.
TTGCCTTATGCAGGAAAAAAGTTATTTTACTCTAGCTTTTTTGAAATTACCTGAAACATAATAAATTCTGTTCTAGTCCCTCATTTTAGCTCTGAATATTTTAAATGTTTCTTCTATGCAATGAATTAGTGTTTTAAAAAAATCTGTTCTGCCACTCTCTTCTGATTAGTTCCCAAGTTTATTCCTTTCATATTAGAGTTTATAATTGTTTGTGTTTTCCTCCATTAAATTCTCTTGTATTAATTATTTTTCTCATTTAAAATTTTCCCATTTAAAGCACTCGGTCCCTCAAGTTTGTTTTGCTTACACTAATCTATTCACAGACTCCTCTTCTCATCCTCAGAAGCCCTTCCTGTTATCCAAAACACCTTTGTGTTACCCAGCTCAAACCCCAACATTCATTTCTAGTGCCCCTTTCTAATAAATGTTAATTTAATTCATCCCCTTGCTGACTCCTTTCCCTTTCTATGATGGTCTAGAAAGTAATCTTTTTCTATTCATTGGATTTGCACACAAATGTTCTTTCTTTATTATCTTGATGATTCTCATACCAGATGGGACTTCTGGAAGACAAAAGCCTTATCTACTCTTCTATCCAGTCCAGCTAAAATTGTGATTATGAAATGAGTATAATTATGAATCTCTCTCAACTTCCTTCCCCATATATTTGTTTGAAGGATTTTCTAAGGAGTTCTATCACCAGAAATATTTATGAAAGAGGCAATATACTACAGTGGAAGCAGCTATGAATATAAAATTAGAGGACCTGGGCCAAATCTTTGTCCTTCCATTCACTATTTAGGGGGCAAGCATATTTTTTCCTAAGTCCCCTAATATTTTCTACACAGTTGGGGTTAGGGGAAAGTTCATTGTATTTAAAAGCACCATATTTAAAAGGTTCAAATCCTAGATATGGTATACCTCTTCTCTGAGTCACCTTCCTGGGCTTCAGTTTACATCTCTGTTGAAAATGATGAGATTAGACTAGATGATCTCAGAAGTCCCTTCCAGTTATATATCTTTGGTCCAATGACACTATATAATACCAGGCTTGTCTATAACACTGAACTTTGAAAAAAGGAAGGAAAAGGTCTCGTGTTTCTTTGTGGTAAGATCAGTTTACATTTAACACATGTGACAATCAGTGTGAAAATTTGATCATAGCCACAAGAGGAAATGGTTCAACAATGTACTATGATTCTTCTTTTAATATATTTATATATCACACCAAGTAACATTAAAAGAGATCCTGTGAGATAGCAAAAGAAAAAGAAAGAAGACATTTTTAATCCCAAAAATGGTTTTGTCAGTTGCTGAATTAAAAGGTTTTCTTTTCTTTTTCATCTACAAGGATGTGAAATGAGAACGAGCAGTGTTTTTAAACAAGAATAGAACTCTTCATGGAACAAATCTGTAGTAATTTACAATTAAAGATAGGCCACAATGATTATTACACTGAATACAAACAACCAATTCTTATTAAAACATTTGTTTTTTAAAGGGTTCAAACAGTAATTATATCAAGGATAACAAAAAAGAAAGATTGTTAAAAATCCTACAAATTAAATTGACTAATTCAATGCCTGGGACTCCTAAATAGACCAACATAATATATTATGAAAAAGTACCAGCCTCCCACATAAATAAATCCATTACTTTGTCAATTCTCCTGCATAAAAATCCTTCTAAATTTATGCACCAGAATGGTTTTGTTATATTTCATAAGATATGGTACTGAGAACAGACTTTAGAGATCAGGCTAAATGATTCACTTTATAGAGGTGAAAACTAGAGGCCCAGAGATGGGGAGGGACTTGTCCAAAGTCATGGAGTCTCTATGTTATGCAAAAGAGATTAGGAAGGGTTGGGACTATATGAGGGACTGATGTCACCTTTAAGTTAGCTTGAGTGTGTTTAAAACGACATTAAAACTTCAGAAACAAGAGCACAACTAACAAGATGGCAAAGAATCACAATTATTCCCTACCTTCTCGTCTCCTCAATTTATCATATACAAAAAAGTGAAGACAATGACTGTTTATTATCCTAAAATCTAATTTCCATAGGATGCTTTGAGTTCAGCACATATTTTCAACCCAATTTTCTACACCTTCTTCTGCTACCATAATAATCAATGAGAGCAAATATTCAGAATAATGACCATAGGAAATCATTGCAGAATCTTCAAAAACATAATTAGATTCATCATCTACACTTACAAAAACAGTAAAATAGACTCAAATATTTTGTTTTATCTTATTTTTAAGTTTTTTTTTTGATGTCTTTTTTTCTTTGATGCCATATTAATTTGCTCTGTGTAGCAGGCCTTACCTTGTTCAAGGTTATCTAGTCATGATTCCTCTTTTTTATACTAATAACATTAATCATTTGAAACTAGATGTAGGACTTTAAATTTATCCCACTGAACTTTCATTTCATTTGATTCAGTCTGTTGTTACCCAGTGAGTTAACCATCCCTCATAGCTTTCTGGCATTAATAGAGTAAATAAGTATGCTATCTATGCCTTTATCCAAATCATTGATTAAAATATTCAGGGATAATTATAATAATAATAATAACAGCTAGCATTTATAGTACCTACTGTGTACCAGAAACTATGTTTAAGTACTTTATAAATATTATATCATTTGATCCTCAAGGTAGAAATTATTATCCTTATTTTACACTTGAGGAAATGGAGGAAAATAGAAGTTAAATAATTTGCCCAGGGTAATACTGCCCTAAATTGCCTGAGACTAGGTTTTAACTCAGATTTAGGGACACTTCTGTCTAGCAGACTGCACAGATTCTTGATGGAGATCTGATAAACTGAAACTGAATCATGAATGATTACTCTGAACGTAGACATTCAGCCAGCTCCAAATTCATCCAATTATACTATTGTCTAGGCATATCTCCCACTTTTTTTCATAAGAAGATCACAAGATCCTTGTTAAGGGTTTTTTTTAGGGTTTTGCAAGGCAAATGTGGTTAAGTGGCTTGCCCACCGCCACACAGCTAGGTAATTATTAAGTATCTGAGGCCGGATTCGAACTCAGGTACTCCTGACTCCAGGGCTGGTGTTCTATCCATTGTGCCACCTAGCCATCCCGTTATGGGGTTTTCAAACTGAGGTCCTTGATTTTGTTTCTTAAAATATTTAGAAGCATTTCAAAATAATTCTTTCCTTTATAAGTAATGTCTTTTATATTTATTTAAACAGATTTCTCTGAGAAGAGATAGATAGGCTTTACTAGGTGGTCAAGAAGTCAAATATGAATATTTTTTTAAAATCTAGGTGAAATCTATAGCACTCCCCTCTTCCATCAGTTTAGGAG